>NC_083464.1:26450370-26505370 GCF_030014155.1 Tachysurus vachellii
TGCTACAGCACCAGTGATCACCCTCGAGACAGATTAGCAACACAGCCTGATTAAAATGCTGGCTGCCTTCTTTCCATTTCGTTTTCCAGAAGAAAAAAAAAAAAATTCAAACTCAAGATTTAATTGTCAATTTGGCACATCACCATGGACCCCTTCCACAAATCACAAAAATAAACCACTTCTCATTACAGTCTGGCGACGGAAAGGGTTCAGCAGCCTGTAATACGACTTCATCACCTGACAGCTTCATCTGATTGACCTGCGGAGCCCGACATCAGCTCCTCCTTGCTCCGAGGCCCATTACTGCGAGAGGTCCATTACTGTGAGAAGGACACAACAAGCAGCAACTACTAATTACTCACAAATGAATCGGATTGGAAAAAAAAATCCTCCTCGCTGACGTCGTATGAGAGCCAGCAAGCATTCCAACACCGTACGTCCTTCCGCTCTGAAGGGTTCGCCTCATTGCGATCCTACGCTTCCAAAGGTGGCTTAATTAAAACAATCGATCTTGTGTGCTTGGCTTTTTTTCTGGCACGTTAATAAAAGGCTGATGAGGTCATTAAAACTGACGTGTTAAAAATGGACGCGGACATAAAAAAAAAAAAAGAAAAAACACTTTCCAATTTCCGTTTAAAGAGTTGTCACAGAGAGGAGTTGTCTGATTGATCACTAACACTCGATTACATCAGACAAGGCAAGGTTACAAAAAAAAAAGACAAACATGATAATAACGCACTATAGGAGGATGGACCGCCTCTGAGTTTGACGGACAGGTGGGTTGGACCAAGCGTTAGCAGGTGTTAACTTCCTGTGGCACAAGGGCATGATTGAGGCTGCTCACGGCTCTTAGACGAAGCCTGCGAAGGACTGATGTATTTCCTTACACATGAGGATTGATCTAATGGTCTGAAACACAGCTCACTTCCCAATTCGACTGCTTCACTTCAGCTCTGTATATCACAAACCCGCAGTGCCGCCGATCTCTCGCTTTTCTCCTTCCTCACTTTAAAACAAAAGAATGCATCTGTTCCTCAAGTTTCACAAGAGCTCTATGGACTCTATGCACCGGCGCTTGTGCTTTTATTCTCGGGGTCCACTGTACCGTTACAGTGAGCGTTGTCAGCATGGCTTTTTACACTTGCTGTTGCTAGATCTTCCATGGATTACTGTGCACGATGTCAATAGCATTGTGAGGTTGGCATCTGTCGCTTCTTCTAGTAAGCAGTAGAAGGGCTTTTAGATTATGTTTCAATTTATTTCAAGAATTCATTTAAGGGTAAGTATTCTCAAGCTGCTTTGTGACAGTTCCTGCTCTTACGGTACGTGTTTCATTTTCTATCTCGTTAACCTATATTAGCTTCTAAAATCTAGAATCAAATAACAACAGTTCACAAAAACAGCTTAGTAGCGTCAAGTAGCAAAACACTGAACATCCTGGAAGTGTGTGCTGTAGCCAGGGGCAATTTGTGATGCTTGAAAAATTAGCCATGGATATAAATATAGATTTGATGCATTCTATTGTTTGAGGTTTGTTTCAGATCTGTGAGGAGTTGTTGCACTTGTGGACACAGTCGACAAGGCAACGTGAGTCACCGTCCTGCGGGAGTCGCTTCAAATGACACTCAAGTGCAGACTCTTGTATTAGGAGTGACATTAAAACACTGGGTATTGTGAATCCAATTTTTCCATCCAATGGGAAAATGTGGAGACTAAAGCACAGGATTAAACCTTGAGGACACGACGTCTTCGACTCATTACTAATACGCTAGCTTTTAATATATTACACTATAATGCTATATATGTTACATGCTACTAAAGTTCATTCATTCATTCATCTTCTACCGCTTATCCGAACTATCTCGGGTCACGGGGAGCCTGTGCTCAGGCGTCATCGGGCATCAAGGGCATCGGGCATCTCAGGCGTCATCGGGCATCAAGGCAGGATACACCCTGGACGGAGTGCCAACCCATCACAGGGCACACACACACACTCTCATTCCAACACGGGCTGTCCCTCTGATGTACTCGTTCCTAATCCTGTCCAATCTCGTCACTCCCAAAGAGAACCTCAACATCTTCAGCTCGGCTACCTCTAGCTCTGACTCCTGTCTCTTCTTCAGTGACACTGTCTCTAAACCATACAGCATGGCCGGTGTCACCACTGTCCTGTACACCTTCCCCTTGATTCTCGCTGATATTTTCCTATCACACAGAACTCCTGACACCTTTCTGCACCCATTCCAACCTGCCTGCACTCGCTTCTTTACCTCTTTCCAACTCTCTCCATTACTCTAATAATGATGATATATCGTCGCTGTCAGACGGAATCCTCGTATCTCCAAAACCGTTATTTTTCAGGAAATGAAAAAAAACGCTGTACCTTATCTGCAGTGCACAGGGTTTAGTCCGCGTTGCAGTGGATTGTCTTGCGCTAAATTCCTGTCCTCAGACGAGCACCAGAACTAGCGGGGGTCAAGATTTTTTTTTCTTTGAGCCCAGTGTTTTGAAGACATTTACCTCAGAAGACGTGTTGATTCGTCGCGACTCTTAATAAGGAGAAATATGCCGCGAATCTCTCCCGCGGAGTGAGGAAGAGGTGGACAGTTGAAGTGTCCAATGGAGTTATGAGATTTGTGCTCAAGCTATTTTCAAGACTTTAGATTGGTTAATAACTTGTAAAAATAACAGACCCACGTGGGGACTGACCAATAGCATCGATATGTGAAAAAATATGAAATTGACCAAATTTGGACATACGAGGTTTCCGCCCGACAGCGACGATATGGACCTCCTGGTGGTCCAGTCTCATTGCTAACCCAGCCACTGAAGAGTTAACTCTCAGTGCCGGTCCCAAGCCCGGATAAAATAGGAGGGTTGCGTCAGGAAGGGCATCTGGCATAAAACCTGTTCCAAATCTAATATGCGGACCACTTGATCCGCTGCTGTGATGTATACATTGTCGTATGATGTACAAATTCATGACAATCAGTAAACGCTACAAAGCATTTAGCTTGACATTTTCTCTTATTAAGGTACAACAAGGTGTGGACTGGAACATGTATCTATGCAGGATTTTTACGTAGGCTTACCTTTCTGTCGAACTGAGCACCAAATGGTTACAATGAGCACGCAGATGATGGTGAAGACCAGGAGAGCCAGAACACCTCCTATGACTGGATATGGTACAGCACTGTGTGTCTCCACCACTGCTCCAGGGTCTGGGACACACACACACACACACACACACACACAAAAATTGATGCAGCAGTTTCCCAGCATTCATGAGTTTTCATAAGGTTTCTTGAAATCTGCTTCCATATGAGACTGGACAACAGCGATAAATATTTAAAGACGTTTAAATGGGCTGAAGGTGATGGAGAGATTCCGGTGAAGAAAACAGGCCGAGATAGAAATGTTAAATCTTCGGTTTAATAAAGGGTTGAAAGTGGTGGAGGTGCAAGTGGTGTGGAATGAACTGGAATGAGAGAGAGAGAGAGGAAAGAGAGAGAGAGAGAGAGACGTGATGTGATGTGATGTGATGTGAAAATGCTAAATATGAAAAACAGCAATGATGGAAACAATAAGGAAAAGTAGACAATTGCTCATGCCAGAAGGATGTGGGATGTGAACAGCTGAGAGTGAGAGGGCAGGGGGGCCGTGACAGAGACAGAGAATAACACAGAGAGAATGAGACAGAGGGAAAAGAGGGATGAGAAGTAAGATTTCATTAGAAGAGTAATGAGCAATATTTCATAAGGGATAAAAATTAAGCAGCTTCTTCGATGAGGGTCTGGGAGCTCGAGCCCTGACAGACTTCCCCTCCACACACACACACACGCGTGTTTTTCTCTCACAGACAGCAGGTTTCACACACTTTCTTTCAGTCAGGTAAAACAATGCTGCGCTTCCTACGTCTTTTTAATGAAGAGAACAAGACGTAGGAAGCACAGCATCGAAGACACAGTGGTGTGAATGTGCAATGTGTTTTTCTATTCATTATTAATTATTTTGGTTTTTTTTTGCCATCTGTACTGTATGTATGTTCATTATATATGGAACTCTTACACAGAGAGTGAGAGAGTGTGTGTGTAGCCAGGGCAGTCGGTCAGGGCCGTTAAAAACACCACTGTAACCTGACCGAAGGGCAATCTAACTGACACACTGCTGCTAATGTTAAGTCAGACTCGTTTAAAAGAACTGCCCTCCTAGGACCTCTTTCCCCTTCTCTCACCTTTCTTTCCTATCTCATGCACACCTCAGTACCCACACATATACACTCAAAGAGGGGGGAGAGAGAGAGAGAGAGAGAGAGAGAGAGAGAGAGAGAGAGAGAGAGAGAGAGAGAGAGAGAGCAGCTGACTAGACATTGCAGTAGAGTGTGAGGTCTTGTGTGCAGTGAAACAGATTAAGTGTGTGTGTGTGTGTGTGTGTGTGTGTGTGTAATCATAGTAATATTATGTGAAGACAAGCTGATTTTTCATGAGAAGAGAAGAGAATAGAAGAGGTTTATGAGGACGAGGAGGTGGAGGAGGATGAGGAGGAGAATGAGGAGGAAGGGTTACCTGCTGCTGTCCATGGGAGGGAGGATGAGGAGGTGATGGGATGGGAGGTGGTACTGACAAACACAGACACATTCTCTATGAGGGAATGACATGGTTATGAGTTAAAAACTAGTGTACAACCTGAAATGACACACATAAGCTGAGAGAGTGCACTAGGACAAACGAAAGACAGACAGATGTGTGTGTGTGTGTGTGTGTTTGTGAGTGTAATGAAAACAGGGGTCTGCCATGTGCTACACTGTGGGCCTCGTTCCAAAAGTTCAAACATTCCCAGCTGTGGCCTGTGTAGACAACGCAGGTCAGTTTGAAGTTCCCAAGGGAAGGAGGCAACAAGGGGTGAGATTTTAATGCTGTCTCGCTCCTTTCTCAGCCAGCAGGGTGCAATATTGCTCTGTCTCACTCTTCTCCCTCTGCTCCGTTATATCCCTCAACACTGGCCTTCTCATCCGTCTCTTTCTTCTACACACCTCCGATATCAGCAAAATCCCCTTCTCTCTGTTCACTTCTCCTCCACCTAATAGTGTGTGTGTGTGTATACGTGTGTGTGTTTTATTGCAGTGTTTTTAATGCACTTTTTTATTCTCTATACCAGAGAAATAACCACTTTGTAGGCACTCAGTGCTCTGTTCCTGACTTTCCTCCACTTATTGAGAGATTTAAGTTTCTATTTCCTTATATTTGACTCGAGTTCCAGTTTTTCGAGGCTTTTTAATTGCAGGCTCGTTCGAGGTGTTCTGCATAGCCTAGAGTCTTTTTTCAGATTTTATTTGATTTAAAAAAATCAAAAGATACTAAATTATAATGGGGCACAACGCTATCTGCCCTGATACACGAGAGCTTCATGCTCCACGTTGTGTGTTCATGCCTCAGTGTGTCTTGGTCTGGTTTGTGCACAGGCTTCTAAATGTGTGTGTGTTTGCGTTCTTAGTAACGCCGAGCCTAGATGCATTGCTTAGTGTGTTTATGCGACAGATTAGGTTGTGTTTGTGTGTGTGCATGTGTGTGTTTGCGTATAAATGCTTGGGGTTTGTGTGCGTTCTTGTGCATGTGTGTAACGGACCTTGTAGGAGGACCGTCTACGTGTGTGTTAATTAAAGAGTGGGGTGTGTATGAGTTTTATGAGTACTTGCATATGTATGTGTGTATGTATGTATGATTTTTTTGGGCTTGGTGATATGTGTGTGTGTGTGTGTGTGTGTGTGTGTGTGTGTGTGTGTGTGTGTGTGTGTAGGCACCTAGGCCTAGGGGTTTCAATGTAGCAGCCAAAGTTGGCCATTAATTGGACAATGATGAATATATAGTGCGCATTAACACACCAATCCCTCTCTCTTTCTCGCTCTCTCTCAGCTCTCCATATGTCTTTTCCTCTTAATCACCCCCCCACCCCCACCCCCTTGCTCATTCTCTCCGTTTCTGGCTTCGTTTCTTTCGGTCTAATAGCAGCACATATATTCGTCTGTCTTTAAATTATGGATGCGACTCAAAACCTTTAATCACGCTTAACGCTTTCGTCACATCCAAAGTATTCACAGAGATTATTCCAAATTTCTAATCCCCTGTCCGGCTTCTTTCCCGCCTGTAGGGTCAAAGGTCGCACCTCTGCACCGGCTTCGCTATTCAGCACGATCCGTTTTAAAATTCCTAGCATGGCTTACTGTAAGTAGAATGCAATGAAAGCCTCGGTTATGATTTCTTTTCTGGCTTCTGCTTTCATTATTCGCTCGGTTAATTAGAAAGCCGCGCTGTGACTCCTAATTAGTGGCTGCTCTTGTTTTTTTTTTTTTGGGCTACTCTTTCCCTCAGCTATGGCTGCCTGTCTTCTTCTCCAGAACATGACGATTGTGAACATCTCACGATTGTCTGGATGTTTCCTGTTTGCTGGACATGATTCGATTAAGTGTTTTGACAGTATTCACTTAATAAGATAATTAACTTCTTAGCTAGAAAATTGTAAAGTTGTATCAGAATGAGCTTTTTGACAGGAAAATGGCTGCAGTTAGTATGCGAGAAATGAGCTACATTAAATACGCTACTCTGTCTGAATATACGGTCTCAGATGTGCTGCAAAACAAGCCACAAAACATCTGGTATATTTAATACATTTTTTTTTCTGGCTTCGAGCGGCAGAATCTAAAGTCTGAATCCGTCTGGGTCTTCGCGGCTCAGTGTATATACGCAAGTGTGGGTTTTTAAAGGGGAAAAAAAAAAAAAAAAAAACGACTTCAATTGTAAGAAATTGTACTTTTAAAAGCTTGCTAGATTTACTGGAATGAATATCTATCTTATCTCTAAAAATGTAGTGCTCTCTGTTTTTTTTTTCCATCTAGGTTCTGCAGGGCTCTCAAGTTTTGAAGACAGGCAAGCGTGACATCTCCGCCCCCCCCCCCCATCTAAAGTATTCGTTTCATTTCTATTTATTATGTTTATTAATAAATATGTGTGTGTGTGTGTGTGAGAGAGAGAGAGAGAGAGAGAGAGAGAGAGAGAGAGAGAGAGAGATTATGACTGGTGGTGTTTATTGTAAGTGTTTGTTGCCTTTTTGGATTCCTTTATCATTTGTAATGTTGCTCCCATATAAAACAGTTCGGCTCAAGCCCAGACATTTTTAGGGTCATGATTGAGGACAATGTCCCGTCCAGAGACAAACTGTTTCGTGTTGAGGTTTTGTTCAAACCGACCATTAATACCCTCTCTAATGAATATGTTTTTTTTTCATTGGTTGTTGCGTTAAATCTTACCCAGATACAATAGTGCTATTTTCTGATTGGCTATTGTGTAGCCTCTTTTTTTGATTGGCTGATTAGTCTCAGGCTCAACTGAGAACTCCAGGGGAGACGTGCTTGATTCCTGCCCGGTTCCATAGAGACAGCGGTGAGGACTGATATATTTAATATGCCGCAGCACCCAAAATGTATAATAAATAGTCAAAAAGTTTTTCTGCGTGAGAAATACGATGTGTGGCGGGAGAGTGACAAAAGACCGAAATGCGTGACTGTCACTCTCGATGCCTGACACTTGACAGCCCTGTTCTGTCATTATTATACTAATAGCTAGCTAGATGCATAAACCCGTGGAATATAAATCCATATTTAACCCATAAATCCATATTTAACCACTTGGAAAGCATCGTTTCACACTAATTTAGAAACGGTGTAAGTTCTTTCTACCCGGGGTTACGCAACACTGCTCCGAAGCAGGATTAGTAGCGATTTTGAGAGACGAAGTGATGTTTGAATCTTACGGCTAAATGCTTAGCAACAAATATAACAGCGTGAGCTTCATGTCACTTGAAAACCAGAACGTAGCAGCGTCACACAATAGCGGCTTGACAGATTGCGTCAGGCGGCAAAACACTGAACACTACGGACGTGTGCGTTGTAGCGAAGGGAAAATACCAAACACTGAACAATTATTAACTACGCAACAAACTTAAGAAGGCTAAAAATAAGTTAGAAAGCTGTGATTGATAACAATAGCTACTGGGATGCATAACGCCAGTACTTTTTTCTCACTGACGTGAAAGCGTGAGACGAGCCATTATTTAACTCGACCACACGCTGTATTTATCCAATCATGACTGTTGACGCCGCAAATATGCAAATAAGAAAGTGAAGCTAGGGTTAAGCCAGATTGTCGTTATATTATATTATATTATATTATATTATATATTTATATATATATATATTATTCTTCCATTCATTCATTTTCTACCGCTTATCCGAACTACCTCGAGTCATGGGGAGCCTGTGCCTATCTCAGGCATCATCGGGTGCATCATCATCACAGGGCACACACACACTCCCATTCACTCACGCACTCACACACTAGGGACAATTTTCCAGAGATGCCAATCAACCTACCATGCATGTCTTTGGACCGGGGGAGGAAACCGGAGTACCCGGAGGAAACCCCCGAGGCACGGGGAGAACATGCAAACTCCACACACACAAGGCAGAGGCGGGAATCGAACCCCCAACCCTGGAGGTGTGAGGCGAACGTGCTAACCACTAAGCCACCGTGCCCCCCTTACATTATATTATATTATATTATATTATATTATATTATATTATATTATATTACAGGGTTCAGTGTATCTTGAAAAGCCTTTTAATGTGAATAAAACCTTAAACTCTACATTCTAAATCAATTAAATAAGATTGACAGCAATTAGCTCTCAGTTTATACACAAACTTGTGAAAAGCTTCTCACATAAATCTCTAAAAATAGACCCATAATTTAATTGATTACGAATTCTTTTTAATTTAAGCTACACTTTAATTTTAAACTTTATCTAGGTCAAGTTTCTCTAAAGGCACAAACACCTTCAAGGGTTATGAAAAACGGGATGGAAATTAGCATGAACAATAAATAATGGCACCCATCAGAAACACAACTTATTTCAGAAATAATTCAAGGATGAAGAATGTCTGCTTTCATTCCTCCTCATCCTTCATCACTCCAAGTTGTTACTGACACTCTGTCATGCTTCAGTACATTCTGATGTGGTATCAGTGAAGTACGTAGTGTACCGTATGAAGGGCTACTGCTGAAAATAGTACATTTGTGTGACTGAGTTATGGAAATTATCTTGAAAATTAGCTTGAGGAGAATCTTCTTCTACTTTCGGCTTTTCCCGTTAGTGGTTGCCGAGGCATATCATCTTTTTCCACCTAACTCTATCCTTTGCATCCTCTACTCTCACACCAATTACCTTAACACATCCATATATCTCCTCTTTGGCCTTCCTCTTGACCTCTTACCTGGCAGCTCCATCTCCAACATCCTTCTACCAATATAACCATCTCCCTCCTCTGTACATGTCCAAACCATCTCAAGCTATCCTCTCTGACCTCGTCTCCAAAACAGCCATCCTGAGATGTCCCTCTGATGTCCTAATCCTGTCCATCCTCGTCACTCCTAAAGAGAACCTCAACATCCTCATCTCTGCTACCTCCATCTCTGCCTCATGTCTTTTCCTCACTGCTACAGTCTCTAACCCATACAGCAGAGCTGCTCTCACTACTGTCTTGTACAGAATATAATCAACTGTATAGAAAATGTTACTCTGGCAACACGTTTTTAGAACACTGCTTAAATCTTGGGACATTTTCTTTCAAAACTAATGAGGCGACATTAGACATTGTATTTGGCTTTGTTCTTAGGACAGAGAGAGAAGAGCAGAGCCCTCGATTATCATAATGGAAAGACCGATTACTTTAAAAAAGTACTGCACTCTTTTTTTTTTTATCTTTTATCTTCAATTTTGTTTTACTAACTTCACCTCCATGACACTTTCAAAAAGTTGCAGAAGGTATATATACTTAGAAATGCAAATTTCACTGGCGCATTAGTTTAAGGACATTAAAAGCATCCGCCTGGCGTACGGGCCTCGTGAATGCGATGAAGTCGTATAGGAACGGTGCTTTAAAATAGATTTTAATGCTAATGGACCACTAGCACTTAGGGTGAAAATGATTGAAACCTGAAACATACATACAATCATTTAATACATGATCTGAAAATTTCAGGTGATGCGTGTAACCTTCAACAAATGGACTAAATCTAGAATAAATTTCCTCGATGTGTAATTATACAGGGGTCACGGTGGCTTAGTGGTTAGCACGTTTGCCTCACACCTCCAAGGTTGAGGGTTCGATTCTCGCCTCCGCCTTGTGTGTGTGGAGTTTGCATGTTCTCCCCGTGCCTCGGGGGTTTCCTCCGGGTACTCCGGTTTCCTCCCCCGGTCCAAAGACATGCATGGTAGGTTGATTGGCATCTCTGGAAAATTGTCCGTAGTGTGTGATTGCGTGAGTGAATGAGAGTGTGTGTGTGCCCTGCGATGTGTTGGCACTCCGTCCAGGGTGTATCCTGCCTTGATGCCCCATGTCGCCTGAGATAGGCACAGGCTCCCCGTGACCCGAGGTAGTTCGGATAAGCGGTAGAAAAGTGTGTGAGTGAGTGAGTGAGTGAGTGAGTGAGTGAGTGTAATTATACTTTTTGACCATATAGTACACTGATATAATTATTTTTTAGTTGCACTATCCGGTGTCACCCGGTATCATCTCAGGAAGGACCAAAGCAGCGACACTAACTCTCAGTCTCCTCCTTATTAACTCAGCTTGGCTATTCCCTGTTACCGATGCGGTAATGACTGCATACATATAACAAATTCCATTTTCTTGTAAAGTCTTGCTCCTGGGTTCAGCCAGTGATGATTCAAAGCCTTATTATCTGTTGCTATTCTAGTTTAGACTTAGGAGTTGGTTCTTGCCTGGAGTAATCTGTTTATCGATTGACTTGGATTTTGCTTTGCCCTTTTGCGTTGTCTGCCTCGGTCTTTTAATATACCCTGTGTTTACATCCAAACGCCTGCAAACCTGCTCATGTACTGTTCGTAATGAGCTCTTTTTCATGTAAAGCACTTCCATGTAATTACATAAACCCTCCAGGAAGATGTTATGAAGGTCCTGTGGAGGTAACATTAGCGCTAA
The DNA here is from genome assembly GCF_030014155.1 of Tachysurus vachellii. NCBI lineage: Eukaryota > Metazoa > Chordata > Actinopteri > Siluriformes > Bagridae > Tachysurus > Tachysurus vachellii. The sequence goes on from NC_083464.1 coordinate 26,461,427, forward strand.
AATGTCACTCTTACGTCAGGGATTCCTTTCATGTACAACTATAATGTCCTGGGTTCTAGATTAGGTTGATCTGGTTAGATTACTGCTGTCTCAGCTTCACTTTTGAACTCTGTTTGGTCCTTTCCCCGTTCAATCTTTCCTATATCGCCTCCTCCTTCAAAATGCCCCTATTAAACAACACAGCAAAAGAACTGGCTGCGTTTTATGTGCTTCACAGCATCTCAGCCAGGAGCAACATCTTGATGGAAAATGTTTTTTGATCCAGAGCAAAGAAGCATGGAAGATTAAGGGCCCCACTCCCTGTGCTGTCATTCGCGAGCCTTTTTTCTGCACATTCATCATCCTCTGTCCTTTCCCTTTTTTTTTTTTTTCCAGGTCTCCTATCAGTTTTCTCCATTTGTTTTTTTTTTCCCCTTCTCTTTCCTTATACCGAAGAGGATTTCGGCTGAAAGTAAAGTTCCAGCAGGTAAAGATTGTTTTCACCTGTGTTTTGTTACCCGACAGCTTATTTATATGATTGTTTTTTTTCTCTCAGCAGGTGTTAGGAACGAGAGAGAGACAGAGCCTGCGGAGCTCCCGGAAGCAACACAAAGCCACGATCTTGAACTTTAAAACAAGCCGTGAGCAGTCTTTTCTGTTTTGTGTTGATTTTCTTATGTTAAATCTCACCATAAAGCTGTCACTCTAAAGAAAAAGGAAACAAGTTGAAGTTCTGCCAAAAATACAACTGTCTAGTGAAAGGAGTCCTCCATGCCACCTCACACACACTTAATTCATGACTAAGGTCCCACACACACACACTATAAATACAATATATAGGATATGTGTTTTCCTGTCCACTCCAGACAAGTGTTATTGTAATAAAAGAAAAAAAAAAAACAAACAAAAGCCAGGACACACACTTAAGTATGGAGGAAACATCAAATGAGACCTCGAATTGCCTACACGGCAACACCAAACGGTGCGACGAGAATAAGGGTGCGAGGGATGGCGGCTGGATGAAAGATGACATTCCCACCCACCTGTGCTCACTGAGCTGCCTCATTAAGGCGCGGGTATGACGGCTGGCTCTGCCGCGCGAAGACAGAGAAGGAAAAAAAGACAGAGCAAGGGAGGGCGCTGCCTCTAGAGACCTAATCCCTTACATAACTTCTCAATAATAAATCAGGCACGGTGAAAGGTGTAGCACCTAAAGTCAGCATCTGTGTTACATCAGAGTTCTATATTCCCACTAGAGCATAACAAAGGCCTGGAAGTAGTGTTTAGATCATGGACTGTGAAAGGAAGCGAAGTTTATAAGGCAGGAAATAGACTGGAACAGACGCCGTATCGTTCTCAAAGGTGTTTTTGTGTACTGTAGTAGTTTGCGTACAAATGTATACATGTGCGCCTATTGTGTGTGGATCCGATTCAAATAATCAGTATATATAAGATAAGATAAGATAAGAAAGCTGTCAGTAGTGTTGTGTCACTGGTGTTAGATTGGAAATGGACCATTTAATTCTGTTGTGATACTGTATACACTCACTGATTACTTTATTGGTAGGAACCAGGAGATTTATGCAATTATCTAATGATGTGGAAGCAGCACAATGCATTATAAAAAAAAGGTTAATGGTGACATGGAACAGGGAATGTGAGAAAATGTGATCTTGACCGTGGCACGGTTGTTAGTGCTAGACTGGCTAATTGCGGTAAACTATTCAGGATCTTCCCACACATCGGTCTCTAGGGTTTAAACACAAAGAACATTCATTCTGTAGGTGAAAATACCTTGTTGATGAGAGCGATGAGAAGAGAATGGCCAAGACTTGTTAAAGCTAACTCAAATAAGCACCCTTTACAACCAAGTATGAGCAGAAAAGTAACTTAAAACGCACAAATGCTGGGCTACAAACATGAGCTGATCATTTTTATCTCCACACTTGGGTTTTTTCATCACTTCTTGGTTCCAGAGTTTTTGTGTCTTATTATAGCTTATGTAGCTTTTATGTATTCATTCATTCATTCATTTTCTACCGCTTATCCGAACTACCTCAGGTCACGGGGAGCCTGTGCTCAGGGGATCTCAGGCGTCATCGGGCATCAAGGCAGGTTACACCCTGAACGGAGTGCCAACCCATCACAGGGCACACACACACACACTCTCATTCACTCACGCAATCACACACTAGGGACAATTTTTCCAGAGATGCCAATCAACCTACCATGCATGTCTTTGGACCGGGGGAGGAAACCAGAGTACCCGGAGGAAACCCCCGAGGCACGGGGAGAACATGCAAACTCCACACACACAAGGTGGAGGCGGGAATCGAACCCCCAACCCTGGAGGTGTGAGGCGAACGTGCTAACCATTAAGCCACCGTGCCCCCTGCATCTCTGTATTTCTTTGTCATTTCCAATATTCTTACTTCTATTGAGCGCTTTGCATTTTGTGGTCTTGATATTTCTGCTCTCAAAGTCAAGCGCATTGTGAGATCTTCACTACTGTCCTGTGGAGGTTGTTGGTGATGTCACTGACTGTTCTTTCTAGGTTTTTTTTGGCACAGCACTCGCAATGTTCCTGCCATCAAGTGTTGTTATATTCCTTGGCTGACCTGTTTGATGTCTTTTTGTTTGTACACCAGTGGTTTCTTTCTTTTTCTTGAAATTCCAATTTGTATTGGCTATGCTCAATGCTTGGGCAGTGACTCTGATTTTTTTCCTCTTCTATTCAGCTTCCAAATGGCTTGCTTTCTTTTCAGCACTTTGCTTCATGTTGGTTCATCCTTTTTAACAAGAAATACGGCCTTCAAAGGTGAAACCCAGGGCTCCAACCAGGATTAGACATTCAGAGCTATTCATTTGTTAAAAACAATGAGTCTAACAGGACATCTCTGGGCAACAAAGAAACACCTGTCATGTATGTGTTCCAGTATTTTTGCTCACTTGGGGAGGGTCGGGTTCGAACAAAAGGTGCCACGTTGTTTAACACATCTACACGGAAACAAGGGGTTGTCGAATGTCTAATCTGTCGTCTTTTCCGATACTTTCGAACAAGACTGTATGTATGAAATAGATGAACTTTAATGAGACAGAAGTAGATGAGGATAATCACAGGCAGTAGTAAGTTGCTTTCTCTTACCGTACACCAGCAGCGTGTACTGGTCGGCTGCACGGCCGTAATTATTATGTGCCTGACACAGGTAAGTGCCGTTGTGTGTTTGGCTAAGGCGAGACATGACCAAGGTGGTGCCGGAAATTTCCGCCCTCTCAGGCAGTGTGTCGTTCACTCGCGACCAGAGAATGTCCCGTGGCCTAAAGAAATATAGAGAAAGAGAAAATGAACAATGACTGAACACTGAAGCAAAGCAGAGGCTGAAGCTAAACTGTTTCGTGGTAGCCTAGTGGTTAAGGTGTTGGGCTACCAATCAGAATGTTGTGAGTTCGATTCCGCCGTCCACCAGGATCCCACTGCTGGGCCCCTGAACAAGGCCCTAAACCCTCAGTTGTATAAGGTCTCTGGATAAGGGCGTCTGCTAAATGCTGTAAATGTTTCGAACAAATGGTTTTCTCTGAAGACTTTTTTTTTATATATATGAATATAAACTTTTGAATATATTATTTTCTATGAATGGGAGCTGTAGTAGCTTAGTGGCCAAGGTGTTGGACTACGACTCGGAAGGTTGTGAGTTCGAATCCCTTGTCTACCGATCTGCTCCTGAGCGAGGCCCTTAACCATCAATTGCTTAGCTGTATAAAATGAGATAAAAATGTACGTTGCAATGTTCTGCAAAACCCTCGACATTCGCAGTAAGCAGAAAACCTCAAATCCCAGTACAAGTGCACAGACTTTTTGACCTTGATACAGAAACCAAAGAGGATACCGAATGGAAAGCTGTGGTACAAAGACCATGAACGCAAAGAGATTATGAGACGCAAACACCGTCACAGATGTGATATGATCCGTGAGCCTGTTCTCAACCCGATGGCTGAAAACGAGCTTTATCCATCATCCTTCCCTGGCTAGATTACAATGCTTCTATCAGCTTTGCCAATAATCCTGCTGGACACTTTTAATTAAAGCCTGTCCAGGATTCACATCCCATGTCATACACTCACACACATACATAAACACACGTGCACAGACACACACACACACACACACAGGACCTAACAAACAGCTGTAGGCGACTAATAAACACACCTCGGCAACAACGGTGGACAGAGTTTAATTGGTGATTAATGTCAGAGGAGCAGGATCATTATAGCTCTATAACAGAGAGATGTGTTCAGTGTAGCATAAGAACAGGGCCTGGGAGTCTCTCTCTCTCTCTCTCTCTCTCTCTCTCTCCTTTCCCCTCTACTCTGTCCTCCTCACACTGGTCAGTGTTTGCAATCACATTGTCTTCTTTCACACTTCCACATTTAACCCATATTCCTCTCACTCTCTCTAGCCAGAGCACTCATCCCCTTTATCCGCCCTACACCCGTGTTTATAAGAGTCTATCCAAGTCCATCACTTCTCTCCACTCCATCTGTCATCTGGCCGTCCCCCATATAAAAGGACGGGCACTGGCACAGTTTCCATCCATCTCTTTTTCAGTCCTCGCGTACTTACAAGACTCCAGGGGGCTTTAATAGCTCTACTCTTAGAGCCTCTTAAATTCACAAAGACCAGAAAAGTGGGGGAAAAAAAAGGGAAAAGAAATCAAAGAGTAGGTACAACTTGTGGCAGTTGCCCCAGATCTGAGATCTCTGAATTTGCTTTAAGGCTCATGTTGATCTCCTGTTGAGCTTTTCAGCTCATCTGGATTGGGTTGATCTTCTGAGCAGTGAGGAGCTACATGGAAAAAAAAACTGGCAAGCAGAAAAGAGCTTGATGTGCAAAAATAATTCTTTCAATATGGCATGTAAGAGCAAAACACACAACAACACACACACACACACACACACACTTACAGTGGATTTCCAGTGACGGAGCAGGTAAGGCTGAGCGAGTCCCCCTCTCGCAGAATGCCCTGTGGGGGGCTGATCCTCACTGTTGGGGCAACTATGGAGAGGCAGAACATAAAGAGCTCATCGTAGTGATGTTTTATTTTTATCATCAGTGCTGAGCACATCACACATCACACATCACACGTCGTCTCGTGCAGTCATTATGTTGCTTCTTTGTCCGCAATCAGGCAACAAGATAATTAGAGGAAATTGCTTTTAAAATCCTGCCAAGAGTACAGGCTTTAGCAGATGGCTATTCCGTGGGCTAATAACGAGCGCTAATAGCCCGTGATTAGCAGCACCCATTGTTTCCTTTTATACTGTAAAAACAATATATTGCAGCTCAGGTTCTTCTGACTGTTTAAAAAAAAACTCAGATTTTAACACTAACATAAACATGAAACAATCCGTCTGACCCTAAAATTACATTACACCATTGGAGATTTCATTGATAAATGAATTTTTTAAATAAATAAATTCAAACTCTTACAGTGGACATCCAGGCGGTAATGACGGACTCTTTTCTGTCCCACGAGTGCTGGGTGGGAAGCCTCGCAGCGGAGAGCAGCACCGTTGTCCTTCCTCTCCACAGGAAGCCTTATGGTGTTGGACACGCTCACCGTCTTTCCGTTCTCCTGCTGGGACACCACACCTGAGAGACAGACGGATAGAGAAACACAATGTTCGTTGTGAGTCAGTGTATTCTTTTTGAGTGTGAATCCTGTAACTGATTCTTCTTTCCTGTTTATTTATCACAATTTAACTCGGTGTGTAGGTTCAGATCTTGTTTTTGATGCGATGATACGATTTCATCACATTATATTTTTTATTCATTAAACAAACACAGACAGACGCACATATATGCCTTATATGAGCTTCACACTGCCTCCACCAGCTTGCCTTCTTCCCATCCTGGTGCCATGTCTTCCCCAGGGAACTGATGTACACACACCTTTCATTCCACATGATGTAAAAGAAAACATGATTCATCAGACCAGACCACCTTCTTCCACTGCTCCACGCTTCTGACGCTCACATGCCCATCGCGTGGTGTAGCCGTAAAAGATTTTGGCAGTGGACAGGTGTCAGCACGGGCACTCTGACCGCTCCATATGCAGCAAGCTGTGATGCGATGTGTGTTCAGACACCTTTCTATCATAATCAGCATTAACTGTAACAGTAGCTGTTCTGTGGGATCGGACCAGATGGGGTAAACTTCAGACTCCATGTGCATCTGTGAGTTTCGGGTGTCGCTGGTTCACCGGTTGTCCTTCAGTTTAACATTTTTTGGTAGTTACTAACCAGCGCATATCAAAATCAGTCTACACTACCTGCTGTTTAGAGATACATTCATTCAAAAAGCTCTGATTCTTGTTTTTTCTATTTCCAGCACATCTATATATACTGCTCAATAAATAAATAAATAAATAAATAAATAAATAAACACCTTGAAAACACATCAGATGCCAATGGGGGAAAAAAAAATCTACTACTGATATAGACAGGGAAATGTGTTAGGGATGAAAAGATGCTGAATTTAAACACCCCCTGAAAGTCAGAGTGAAAAAATGATTCAATTTAGCAAAATGGTGTACACACACACACACACACACACACACACACACACACAATTGTAATTGTAATCCTTACACTATATCTATAGCCATGTGCATTGTGTATTAAAATAGATACTGAAGCATAATTTGAATAGTTGTGATTTTTAAAAGGATTACGTACATTACACGAGATTAAAGTCTGTTTGTGTTTATGTTTCGTTTTAGCACATTTGAGATGCATTAATCATTAGTGTGGCTGCCAGTACATTAAAGTGAGTTGTAGCATAAACAAGTTCATAACATTATCTGAGGTCTACATTTGGAGGAATTCGTTACTGAGACGGATTTTATAAGAACGAATACTGAACGCAAGCCAAGCGCTGAACATCCTGAGGAACACTGACACGAGGCACACACTACTTACATGTAGAAAAATAAATAAATAAATAAAAGCGTATAAAAGCATAGGTTTAGAGAGGACATCGCAGGACAAGAACGACTAATAAAATACCACTAACTAATGACTGCCTATCACATGTCCATCACCGAACGTTTACATTTAAAATGATTTCAGAAATGACTCTGATTTATAAGTTCACAACTGTGCTTGACTTACTGTAGCCTGTTGAAAGGACATTTTCAAGGATATTTATAACCACACACTGAAAATATATTTCCATAAAGCTGCTTTGAGACAATGTCCGTTGTTAGACGCATATAGAAAAAGGCTTTAGAAAAAAACTGTACGTGTCATACAGTCAAAATGCTTTGAGATCGCTATACTGTGACCTTGCTATCCCTTAAATGCCTCAGAGTGAATCCAGTCATGGGGATTTTGCTGTGTTTGCGTTTACAGATGAGTAAAACATTCACACATTGAACAAGGCATTTAAAAGGGATTTGGTACTGTTAATTACTCCTGTAATCCATAATAATAATAGAGAGAGAGAGAGAGAGAGAGAGAGAGAGAGAGAGAGAGAGAGAGAGAGAGAGAGAGAGAGAGAGAATGCAATAAGGTATTCACACCTACTGCATTTCATATTTCATTATTTTGTTAAATTCTTTTTTTCGTTAAATTATTAAAAGCAAGATTTGCCAATACAAATAGACCGTTATTTGTCATGCCAATAAAGCACACTGAAATAGAAAGTCACTACGGAGAGAAAGAGAGAGAGTGAGAGAGAGTTAGCAGACTGATACATAAGAGAAATTAAAACATGGACATGATAGCAGTAAAAGAAAGAGAGAGTGTGTGGACAGAGAAATACAGTATTTAACACGCATGAGAACCTGGATAAAGCCACTGGCACACAGCTGACACTGTTTATCTGTGAATGTGTGAGGTGTGTGTGTGTGTGTATTAGTGTGTGTGTGTGTGAGTGTGTGTGGGGCAGGGGACCAATCAGGCAGACGGCCAGATGGACAGATGTGTCTAAGAGTGGAACAAAATAGCAACACAGAGAGGTGTGCTGATTCTCTGACAGACAAATGACAGAGATTAGGAGAACAAAAGAGACACTTGTGAACAATAAGCAGACAGAGTACAAAGCCAGGGAACCTTCTGTAGGAGAAGAGAACTGATAACCAGGACAGATGGATGAGAGAAAGAGCAGGACTGTGAATCAGGCTACGATGAAAGCAAATCAGAGGAACGGAGTGTTTCCTAATTTGAAGAATACTGAAGAGAGCATTGTGATAGATAGATGGAAAGTGGGTGTGTGAGTTCAAACAAATGAATGAGTGAGTGAGTTAGTGGGTGAGCTAGACTGGGTAATGAGTGAGTGAGTGAGTGAGTGAGTGAGTGAGTGAGTGAGTGAGTGATTTAATGTTTGAGTAAGTGAGTGAGTGAATAAGTGAGTGCATATGTGATTATGTGAGTAATTGGGTGAATGAGTAAGTGAGTGAGTAAGTGAGTGTGTTAATAAGTGAGTGGCTGTGTGAGTGAGTGAATAAGTGAGTAAGTGATTGTGGGTGTGAGTGAGTAAATGGGTGAATGAGTGAGTGATTAACTGTGAGAGGGAGTGATTCACTGTGTGAATGAGTGAGTGATTAGCTGTGTGAGTGAGTGAGTGAATGAATGAGTGAGAAAGTGAGTGACTATGTTAATGAATGAGTGAGTGACTATGTGAGTGAATGAGTGAGTGAATTGGTTAATAAGTAAGTGAGTGAATGAGTGAGTGACTGTGTGTGAGTGACTGGGTGAATGAGTGAGTGAGTGAGTGAGTGAGTGAGTGAGTGAGTGAGTGAGTGAGTGAGTGAGTGAATGACTGTATAAGTAAGTGTGTGAGTGAGTGACTGTATGTGTCAGGATCCAGCCCGGACTTTGGCCACGTTCTTTTGGTTATGTTCTGTGTTCACGTGTCTGCCCTGATTATGATTGTGTGAATCACACTGTGTGAGTGACTGTGTGAGTGTGTGAGTGTGTGAGTGAGTCACTGTGTGAGTGAGTCACTGTGTGAGTGAGTCACTGTGTGAGTGACTGTGTGAGTGTGTGAGTGAGTGACTGAGTGAGTCACTGTGTGAGTGAGTGACTGAGAAAGTCACTGTGTGAGTGAGTCACTGTGTGAGTGAGTCACTGTGTGAGTGACTGTGTGAGTGTGTGAGTGAGTGACTGAGTGAGTCACTGTGTGAGTGAGTGACTGAGAAAGTCACTGTGTGAGTGAGTCACTGTGTGAGTGAGTCACTGTGTGAGTGAGTCACTGTGTGAGTGACTGTGTGAGTGTGTGAGTGAGTGACTGAGTGAGTCACTGTGTGAGTGAGTGACTGAGAAAGTCACTATGTGAGTGAGTCACTGTGTGAGTGAGTCACTGTGTGAGTGACTGTGTGAGTGAGTGACTGAGTGAGTCACTGTGTGAGTGAGTGACTGAGTAAGTCACTGTGTGAGTGAGTCACTGTGTGAGTGAGTGACTGTGTGAGTGAGTCACTGTGTGAGTGAGTCACTGTGTGAGTGAGTCACTGTGTGAGTGACTGTGTGAGTGTGTGAGTGAGTGACTGAGTGAGTCACTGTGTGAGTGAGTGACTGTGTGAGTGTGTGAGTGAGTCACTGTGTGAGTGAGTCACTGTGTGAGTGAGTCACTGTGTGAGTGAGTGAGTGAGTCACTGTGTGAGTGAGTCACTGTGTGAGTGTGTGAGTGAGTGACTGAGTGAGTCACTGTGTGAGTGAGTGACTGAGAAAGTCACTGTGTGAGTGAGTCACTGTGTGAGTGACTGTGTGAGTGTGTGAGTGAGTCACTGTGTGAGTGAGTCACTGTGTGAGTGACTGTGTGAGTGTGTGAGTGAGTGACTGAGTGAGTCACTGTGTGAGTGAGTGACTGTGTGAGTGTGTGAGTGAGTCACTGTGTGAGTGAGTCACTGTGTGAGTGAGTCACTGTGTGAGTGTGTGAGTGAGTGACTGAGTGAGTCACTGTGTGAGTGAGTCACTGTGTGTGAGTGACTGTGTGAGTGTGTGAGTGAGTGACTGAGTGAGTCACTGTGTGAGTGAGTGACTGTGTGAGTGTGTGAGTGAGTCACTGTGTGAGTGAGTCACTGTGTGAGTGTGTAACTGTGTGAGTGTGTGAGTGAGTCACTGTGTGAGTGAGTCACTGTGTGAGTGAGTCACTGTGTGAGTGAGTCACTGTGTGAGTGACTGTGTGAGTGTGTGAGTGAGTGACTGAGTGAGTCACTGTGTGAGTGAGTGACTGAGAAAGTCACTATGTGAGTGAGTCACTGTGTGAGTGAGTCACTGTGTGAGTGACTGTGTGAGTGAGTGACTGAGTGAGTCACTGTGTGAGTGAGTGACTGAGTAAGTCACTGTGTGAGTGAGTCACTGTGTGAGTGAGTGACTGTGTGAGTGAGTCACTGTGTGAGTGAGTCACTGTGTGAGTGAGTCACTGTGTGAGTGACTGTGTGAGTGTGTGAGTGAGTGACTGAGTGAGTCACTGTGTGAGTGAGTGACTGTGTGAGTGTGTGAGTGAGTCACTGTGTGAGTGAGTCACTGTGTGAGTGAGTCACTGTGTGAGTGAGTGAGTGAGTGAGTCACTGTGTGAGTGAGTCACTGTGTGAGTGTGTGAGTGAGTGACTGAGTGAGTCACTGTGTGAGTGAGTGACTGAGAAAGTCACTGTGTGAGTGAGTCACTGTGTGAGTGACTGTGTGAGTGTGTGAGTGAGTCACTGTGTGAGTGAGTCACTGTGTGAGTGACTGTGTGAGTGTGTGAGTGAGTGACTGAGTGAGTCACTGTGTGAGTGAGTGACTGTGTGAGTGTGTGAGTGAGTCACTGTGTGAGTGAGTCACTGTGTGAGTGAGTCACTGTGTGAGTGTGTGAGTGAGTGACTGAGTGAGTCACTGTGTGAGTGAGTCACTGTGTGTGAGTGACTGTGTGAGTGTGTGAGTGAGTGACTGAGTGAGTCACTGTGTGAGTGAGTGACTGTGTGAGTGTGTGAGTGAGTCACTGTGTGAGTGAGTCACTGTGTGAGTGTGTAACTGTGTGAGTGTGTGAGTGAGTCACTGTGTGAGTGAGTGACTGAGTGAGTCACTGTGTGAGTGAGTCACTGTGTGAGTGTGTGAGTGAGTGACTGTGTGAGTGTGTGAGTGAGTCACTGTGTGAGTGTGTGAGTGAGTCACTGTGTGAGTGTGTGAGTGAGTCACCGTGTGAGTGAGTCACTGTGTGAGTGAGTAAATGAGTGAAAGCTAGACTGGATTATAATCAATGGAATGAATGTGTTGTAGGTTTGATTATATTTACTTGTCTGCTTAAATGCACACATAACTAATGCACTTTCTTATGATACTGTCTTTAGCTAAACAATAGCTTCATCTTAACGATAAGGAATGTAGAACTGAAATAAAATATGATTAGAATATAAATGATTCAATATTATTTCAAGTAATGACAATTCATTTAATTACAATTCATACCTAGAATAAACTGTTGAATAAAGACAACACACCTGACCAGGACAAAGTTGCTGAAAGGTAGTGAGGAATAAAAACACCACAGATTTTATGTGGTTTAGATTCAGATGTGTCTCCATACGTTACTATTGGTGTGTATAGACTCAAACAACACACACACACACATATACACACACCTCAACATACTTTTGGTGCCCTAACAATCACACACATACTGTATGTGTAGTGACACACTAACCGGGAATTTCTCTGCGGTCTCGGACCCAGCGCAGCGTAGCGGGAGGTTTGCTCCTCTCTGACACACAGGTGAGCTCCACCTCTCCACCTTCCACCGCCTCACTCTTCACCTCCACATTGGGCACCTCCGGGGGCACCACCACCGACAGCGTGGCCACCTGGTGGTGCGTAGAGTCCGTGTAGAGCTGACAGAAGTAGCCACCTTCGTCAGACACGCTCACGTTAGTCAATGTTATGCGCACCAGGCGTGGCGTGAACAGCACCATCTGAAAGCGCTCGTCCTTTAGAGCTGAGACAGAGAGACAGAAAGAGAAAGACAAACAGAGAGAGCAACATTTAATAACTGACATACATACAAGAATGGTACAGCCTGAGAGATAGAGGGTGCACATTTAGTCAGAGTGTGTGGGTATGTGAGTGTGTGCGTGTGTGTGTGTGTGTAGAAATGTATTTCTGTCCAAGTTTCTTGGTGTGAAATGTGTTTAATTGAATATGTGTCAAAAGTTATGACTCAGAAAGGCCTTGCAGTGCTCTAATCGTGGCATGGTCATGCCAAGAACGCTAATACGAGCTAATATGTTGCTGTTAGCGAGGGCTATTTATCTTTATTACAGGAGACAGCTGGGGGAATAAATGATATATACAGAGAAGGACAGTGAGAGACAGAGATGGGAAGGTAAACACATATCTGGAAAGACATCAGAACGGAAAAATTAAGATTACTCCCTATCTATCTATCTATCTATCTATCTATCTATCTATCTATCTATCTATCTATCTATCTATCTATCTATCTATCTATCTATCTATCAAGAGGAAATGAGAGGCAGAGACAAAGGGCTTAGCTCCAGGTTGATCTGCAGGAAGGATGTTCGGTAAACAAGAAGAGACGGATATTGAAATGAAGTAAAAGATAAGGGGAGAGAAGAGAATACAAAGAGGAGATATGGAACGCAGCCAGCAAGGCAGTTTCAGAGATGAAGATGAGATGCTACAGTATTGGGCCATGTACAAAATGGAGGGATTATCGATTGTCATAAAGGAGGTGACCCAAAACCAGGAGCAGGCAATAAAGGAAATGAGAAAAGCAGAAAGATAAGTTGATAGGAGAGGGGAGGAGAGGAGAGGAGGAAAGGAGAAGAGAGGAGAGAAGATTAGAAGGAAGGAGACGAGAAGAAATGGGAGGGGAGGGAGGGAGGGAGTAAGGGGAGGAGAGGAGAGGAGAGGAGAGGAGAGGAGAGGAGAGGAGGAAAATTGGGAGGGGAGAAGATGAGAGAAGAGGTAAGGTTAAAGAATATGGGAAAGACAGCTGACGCAGATAGTCAATGCCCTCCAGGGAGCACAGAATAAGGGACAGAGTGAAGAGACATAAAGGGAAAAAAACGTTTTTTTTCCTTTAGCAAAGAACACGAAAAAAAATCAATAGTCAGAAATTGAGAATAATAACAAATAATGATAAGTGGAAGAGGCATTGTGAGCTGAGGCAGTGAGTGTAGACTCATTATATATTGACTGAAGGCTAACATTCTCCTGAGTGGCCTTCTGTTTTTCTGTTCAGCAGAAATGGACATCTGTCCTATTCTCACGGAGCATCTCGAAGCAATCAGTGCAATGCACAAAATAATTGGAGCCCTGAGATGTGTGTGACTGTTGCTGATCTTTGTGGTCCTGGTTATTTATGTTTTTCAGTCCACTGCGAGGGAGTTTAAAGTAGCGAGGGTGCGAGTGCCGGAAAAAGGGATTGAGAGTGGGTGGAAGGGAGGAGATGAAGGTATAAGTGCGGTATAAAGGCTGAACGAGCGAGTGAGGAAGCCAGCGAGCAGAGGGATTATGGGAGTGAGAGAAGGGAGTGGAGCGAGAGAGCGCGCGCGGAAACGTGTGAAATAAGAGGTAAATGAGGCAGCAAGAGAGACAATGAACTAGGGGATGAATGACAAAAGTGAGAGAGTGAGAAAGATTCGAGGTATAGAGTGCTGCAGAGTGCCGAGACCAATTCTGAGTCGAACACTGAGCTTCAACTTAAAGAGCACAAGTATCTCACTGACGTGTTTGATGTGACCGCAATATACTGTACAACACTGTCAGAATAAAATGAATGTTTTGAGCATTTAAATTAAAAAAACATTTTTTAAGTAAATAATTAATGCATAAATATGAAAGATATAATACATTTTTCTTTACGGCCTCATTAAAGTCAGACTTGAGTTCTTTTTCTACGTGAAGATGAATACTTATTGACCTTTGATTTCATTCATTCATTCATTTTCTACCGCTTATCCGAACTACCTCGGGTCACGGGGAGCCTGTGCGTATCTCAGGCGTCATCGGGCATCAAGGCAGGATACACCCTGGATGGAGTGCCAACCCATCGCAGGGCACACACACACACACTCTCATTCACTCACGCAATCACACACTACGGACAATTTTCCAGAATCAGAATCAGAATCAGAAAGGTCTTTATTGCCAAGTATGTTTCCACATACAAGGAATTTTTTCTAGTACAGGAGCTCCACAGTGTAAACATGTAGCAATGGTAAGACATGAACATATAAATAATAGACAGTTGTATGTGCAAATTGTAATATAAGTGTGCAAATTAAAGTAAAGATGTGCAAATTCAAATATAGATGTACAAAATAAAATATAAATGCGTACTTGCAGACAATGTAAGAATAGGTATTGTTCTGTGTATGTTAGGTGTCCATCAGATGTATGTTAAGTGTTTCCAGAGATGCCAATCAACCTACCATGCATGTCTTTGGACCGGGGGAGGAAACCGGAGTAACCGGAGGAAACCCCAGAGGCACGGGGAGAACATGCAAACTCCACACACACAAGGCGGAGGCGGGAATCGAACCCCCAACCCTGGAGGTGTGAGGCTAACGTGCTAACCGCTAGGCCACCGTGCCCAGTCAAATAATAGTTTTTCTTAATTGCTTTGGCTCATTTGCTTGAAACAGGTTTAATATTCTCAAAACTTTAGGTGCAATGTCAGAACAGCTTTTACGCCACCACACAACACCTTAGTTCTTCTGTCACTGTGGACGCTGGATTTCTGCATTCCACGACCATCACCTGCAATGTTCTACTGTGATGCCATTACAAACAAGTCTTGGATGTGATCATAAGGTCGCAATTCTGTGCCATGTTGTAGTATAAATAGTGTGAGTAGTGTGTACACACTGAAAAGTACTCGCATGTTGAATTTTGGACTCAACATTGGAGATGGGCTACGGTTACCAGGCACTGATGTTGGATGAGAAGAATATTTCAAGATGACTGAAAACACTCTAGTGAACATGACTGCTCACAAATGTTTTTTATAATTAGCTCACGTTGTGTGATTTCATTTTCAACATTTTATAAAGTCACCATATTCTGCTAAAGCTAGTATTGTTGCGTTTGATGTGCATTTGATGTTATTTGCATTCGACTAGAAAACGCCTTCTATGCCTTCTACAAGGCGGAGGCGGGAATCGAACCCCCAACCCTGGAGGTGTGAGGCGAACATGCTCACCACTAAACCACCGTGCCCCCCTTTTGACCCTTGATATTTTTTTTTTTTTTTTTTTTTTTGAGAGCACACTAAATGGGAAACCGAACTATTTCAGTAATTCATCAACTCAAAAACGTTTCATTACGATCTCAAGGCTACATGGTTTTGTGCAGAGGTATCCTTCAGGGCGCGATATAAAAATGAATAAATAAATAAATAAATAAATAATAGGATGTGCTGGATCAAGTGGCAAATAACGAAGAGAGAAGAAGGAAATGAAATCAAATGAAAGCCCATTTGCAGAGATTAATGTGATAATTACTCATAAACTCATGCAATACTAGATCAGAAATATACTCAGCTCTTATTGCAAACCTTTGCCATTACTTATACGTCATCATATTTTTCAGTCTTGTTTTTTTTCCACACTGTTGCTTTTATGATGCTCTGTATCATATCACATTGTCTGGGAAAAGTACTATAGATGGAAAATCACCAGTGCTTATTAGTACATAGAATAAACAAAGAAAGTTTTTGTTATTATACGTAAAGAAAGATTACGATTTAAGATCGACTTAGTGTTATTTCTTCCTACCTACGACGTATACGTGTCTGTCCCTTGTGTGCTTTCCATGTTATTGTCCACGTTTTTATGGTTTTCTCTTATCTTAGCTCTGAGCATTATCTACATGGTCTTCGGTGTGTGTCCCAGACTCCTTAGCCTTCACGATTCTCTGTGTTTTGGGATGTTCTCTGGAGCCTTTCCGGAACTGATGTATTTATAATGAGATCATTAAAATGTAACTGCACACTGGTCAACTCCATTCAACTAATTATGTAAGTTTATAATGGAATCTGGTTTCAAGCAGAATTAATGTTGGATCTCAACAGTCTCAGATCGTTTGGGTCGAGGGGGGAAGGGGAGGGGGGGGGGGTAGTTAGTTTGTGTAGATTTAAGACATACAATCCCAATTAAAGTACGTTACAGTTCCACGATGAAACGTTAAGAAGCGTCGGTGGAAAAAAAAAAAAAAAAAAAAAGATAAAAAGAGGGCGAGCACTTACGCTAGCTACTGCTGTGACCGAATGAGGTCGGTAATGAGATACAGACTGAGGGACTGCGTAAGGGAGCAACTAAGGAACTAAGGAGTCAGTAAGCAAGTGACTAATGTGTAACGACCAGCATGTATCCGAGTGAACCTATTCATTCGACCCTGTTTAGCACAGAGAAGAAAAGAGTGGTTCTAAAACAGATAAATGCCTTCCCACATGCTAAATGGCAACGAAATGTCAGCGCATTGTCCAAGCCAATGTCACCTTTAGTCACGCCTCATTTGCATACCATTCACAGTCAGCCAATCGGAACAGGGTCAGGGGAAATGCACGGACCTGATAGGTCGCAGCGCTTACAGGGCTGAAGGGCTATTTCTGCTTCGCTATTCATTTAAAATCCACCATCAAAATCCATTAGTTAGCGAACCGAGACTCTCTCGAAGCATTTAGACCAGCCATGAGCTGACACGCTCTCACTGTGGATCTGCAGATATTAATAGACCAAAACACTTTTTATTTATTTATTTTTTGGTATAGAAAACAGAGCTGCAATTTAAAGGTGGTTCAGTGCCATCAAAATGAGCAAAGCGACGTAGCACATGCTCACATTATCGCTTATTTTTGTTCTTGAACTTTTTCCACGTATTCAACCTTAACCTTTATCCATCTGCTTACTTTTCCCCCTCTCACACTCACCTTCCTTTAGACAGGGCCAAGCTGTTGTAACAAAATGGCATAGCAGAACGTGTTAACACATAGTAGCTTAAAAGAGCTGCAAAGATGTGTGAAAGTGACAGCAAAACAGACAGAAATCAAAGCTTTATAGAGACCTTCAATGAATGAATCTGCTAAAAGTAATTTAAAAAGACAAACCATGACAAAATGAAGATAAAAGCTCCGTCAAGGAAGAAAACTGCAATGTCAGCTTAGCTCCATCTACAAAGACTTTTATGACTGACTCACGGGATCTGATCCACGGAGCTGGACCTCCAAATCTCTTTAGTACTTTCTACTGGTCCTTTCTAACATAATGATCTTAATACCTATAATGATACTAAAATCTCATTAACCTGGTTAATATACGACTATGATCGTACTACCATTAAACTACTAAATAATTAAAAAATATTAACTCAGCGGCAAGGAAAAACTCACTGAGATGATATGAGGAAGAAACCTTGAGGTTCAGAAGGGAACCTCATCCTCATTTGGGTGACACTGGACAGTAAATAATGTAAATGTAAATAATGTCCTTTCTATAACAGTTTATAATAGTGCAACTGAGACCAAACTTATGTTCCCGTTACTGCTACTATCCTATCACCACAACTACTAGTATCATTATAACACTATTACCACTACTGTCACCATTATACTACTACTTTTACTATACTATAGCATCTATACCACTACTACACTACCATTTCTACACAAATATACTACATTACTGTTATGCTACTACAATACTACCATCACACTATTATTACACATACACAACTATACAACCATTACTATTGTACTACTACTAAACTGCCATTAACCTACCACTATTATTATTATTATTATTATTATTATTATTATTAGTAGTATTATCCTACTATCGTTAGACTACTACCACTAATTTACTACCATTACAGTACAACACAACACTAATACCATTACTACTATACTACTCTTGGGGGGAACAGTGGCTGAGTGGTTAGCACGTTCGCCTCACACCTCCAGGGTTGGGGGTTTCGATTCCCGCCTCCGCCTTGTGTGTGTGGAGTTTGCATGTTCTCCCCGTGCCTCGGGGGTTTCCTCCGGGTACTCCGGTTTCCTCCCCCGGTCCAAAGACATGCATGGTAGGTTGATTGGCATCTCTGGAAAATTGTCCCTAGTGTGTGAGTGAATGAGAGTGTGTGTGTGTGTGTGTGTTTGTGCCCTTCGATGGGTTGGCACTCTGTCCAGGGTGTATCCTTCCTTGATGCCCGATGACGCCTGAGATAGGCACAGGCTCCCCGTGACCCGAGGTAGTTCGGATAAGCGGTAGAAGATGAATGAATGAATGAATGAATACTACTACTATCATATCACTACTACGAGTCTCATTATAATACTATTATAACTATACTACTACTTCTTCTATACTACAGCATATCTATACCACTGCTATTACTATACTACTCTGCTACCATTTCTATACTATACTATACAACTACAATACTACCATTATACTATTACAACTCCTACACAACTATACAACTATTACTATTATTACTGCACTACGACTAAACTACCATTACGCTACTACTATTATTGTAATACTACTACCGCCACTACCATTATACTACTACTAATCCACTTCCATTACAACACAGCTATACTACTATACTACTACCGCTACACAACTGTACTACTATTATACTGCCGTTATACTGTTATACGATAACTACTTCAAATTTGCACCAATTTATTTCTCAGATTGAATCGTTGTTGCACATCTGTATGAAGGGTTTTCCAGTCATTTAGGAGTGACTGCATGAATTTGTTATTGTACATTTCGGGTGTTTGAATTCTTCACACACACACACACAAAAAAAAAAAAAAAAAAATGTTACTTTTGCTCATAATTTTTTGAGTTCCAGACTGAAAGCATTGTATGGAATAAAACCGCACACTCCAGCTATTGAGGACGCTGTCAAGAAACTAGTGTCTGCTTGTCCTTCTTACCTCCAGGTATTCACTTCAAGCACAAACCTTTATAGAAGCTTGTTTTATTTTGTTATGATACGAATGAGTAAATGTTTTTGCCACAGGCCCAGTGGTTTTGATGACCTCTGACCCGACAGCCTGCTGCGCTCACCTCGCGTGCCGTTAAAGAACAACGTTTGCCTGCGTGGGTTCTGGATGACCACTATGGAGCCGTCATAGTTCTGTAGGCGGCAGGAGATGTGTGCTGTGCCGCCCTCGAGGACTGTCACATTCTCAGCCTGCACCGCCTGGCCCCGTGCTGATAGAGAGAGAGAGAGAGAGAGAGAGAGAGAGAGAGAGAGAGAAACAATATCAGTTACATGTTGGTTAGCTCACAATCACAATTGTTTTCTGACTCGCTCTTCGGTTTCTTCACTCGGCTTTCCCTCATAAATAATCCAAGCAAACAAGCGCCGTCCTTCCGAGATTATCCGTCATCTCGAAACGATAGAAACAGCATAGTTCTAGTTCTTTCTCTCGCTGGTTACCAGCATGCACTTTAACCTTTCACAGAAAATAAAAAGTACCCCTAAAATAAAATCACAGTAAATAATCAGTACACATAACAAACATGAGCAGAAGTGAATAAAATAAGCAGAGAGCTCTATTGCTGTAGGGTTTCGTTTTCAAAATTATTTTGAATAATTAGCCATTTAATAAATAAAAATAGGTTAGAATGACAACATAACCAATATCCTGAAAGTGCATCTTTAGTTGTTGTACTCCTTTCTGTAAAAGACTTGTTGCTTCTAATTGCTCTGTCCCGAAATAAAAGCATGATGTGATGTGGATCGACATCGTACGCGCCAGCTACTGAGGAATGCGTTCAAGAGACTAGCTTCTGAGAATCAGTGAAAATTGGTGCAGTGTCCGTTCTGAGGCCGTTTCCCCACACACAGATTGCTGGCTGACGCATTCTGATGTGTGCTGGCAAGCCGCGCAACTCTAATGTGCTCACTGGCACATGGCATTGGATTTCTCGAATTTTGCATTCCAATATTCTAGGCTTTTGCAGGATTTGCTGAAGCCAGATCTGCATTGCTAATGTTTAACTAAGCAGCGTCTGGCCGATCGGACGCAGCGTGCCGTTAGTCTGGCTGCACAAATAAAGTCCCAAGATGTGCGGCTTTTTCGAAATGCAATTATCCGCAGTGCTGACACAGAGGTCTCTGAAGCAACAGTGACTCATCGTACAGATCATGGGTCTACGTCTGGTCTAATGTTATAGTCTAGCCTTCAAACCGGACAAGATGTTCATGTTTACATATCTGTAGATTAGCCATCAACAAGCTCTTGTTAGGACTGTTGTAGCTCTCAAGGCCATTTCTCCCACCCAACCACCTGAGCTAATTGGTTTAACGTCTGGAGTCGTAAGGGCCAATTAATCAGTTAACTACTGTGGAGCAGTGCTGAGTTGGGACCTAAACAGAGGATGCACGTGATTTAATACCCCAGGTAAGCCGAGCATATTGCTTTTGCACCTGTTATTCTCCACGCCAGGTGGTGTTTTCTCTGGATATCCATGAAGACGCACACCATCAGAAGTGGCAATCATGAGCCAGATCTCTACAAAGAAGTGCTGAGGTAGCTGTACGCCTACAGAGATGTAAAAGTCTCGTTCGTGTCCTTCATGCGTAGGCATGCTGAGGAGAGGAGAAAAAAAAAAAAAACGACGGGGCGGAATAAGGAGAAATGCAAGGAAGTGAAAGAACAGGGAGATATTTGGCAGTGCGAATTGCCCATCGCTATTCGTCCTGCTCCTCTGACTTCATTTCTATTTGATTTAGTCGGACTTAATCAGGTTTAGGGACCATACCAGTGCGTTCACCAGAGAAGGGTTGAAGGGTAATAAAACATTGTCAGGCGAGGTATTGGGCTGAAATTTACAACAACAAAAAAAAAAAAAAGAAGAAGAAGAAGGATGAAAATGAATGAATAGATACAGAGAGTCTGACAGACTCTTTTTATTCCTCAACAACTGTCATTGTAATTCAGCCATCACGACTTCTATTCCACACATCAATATTGTGATTGATATCTGGGTGATCGCCGAAGCCACGGCCATTACTATGAGTATTCTAATGACTGTTATTAGTCAGCACTTTGGCACCTACGGACTGGGCCGCTATTGTTCTAATGGACCCTAATTGTTCTATACATCAAGTGAAGGCTTGGCAGTGAAGGGACAGTGATGAAGGACTTCCCAGCTGATCACGTACAAACACTGTGGAATCCGAAAACAAAAGTGTATGACTAGGATTTTGAACAAAAACACAGCTAATTGAGGGTCTGTTAAAAGCTTGACAGTATCTGCCAGCTGTCTCATCACTGTGTAAATGACTGAAACGATGTGGCAAAACAAACAACTAAATCTGCCCCACCAGTCTGAAGCCTAGCGTTGCGATGCAAGCAGGAGATGCTGAAAAGCTTAACCTACAAAATAGGATGAATGGATGGATGGATGGATGGATGGATGGAGGGATAGATGCTGAGATTTGTACAGCTGTAAAAAAAAAAAACAAATCTTGGGAAATGAGTGTGACAGGTGCATCATGGGTAGGCTAGTGAGAGTCCTGTAGGAGACGGATTAATCACAACCCTATTAAAATCAAGGCACGATAAAACAAGCACACTTAACATACACGGAAATGGGTTAAACCAGCGGGGTAAAGCAATCAATAAGGGACCACTCTGTAAAGAATATAAATTTAGCTGGGAGGAAAGAGAGGAAAAAAAAAAAAAAAAAAAAATCAAGTTCGATTGCACTTAACGTCTCAGACAGACGGGGGCGACGTGCCGATGCGGTAAAATCGCTCTCGGAACCACATCGACGTGTTTTGAAAAACAGCCCTAATTTACCGGATCCGATTGCAAGTGCGAGTGAGACAGGCCATCATTTCTAAAGGAACAAATAAATAAATAAAAAAGCATATGGAACGAATAAACAAGGCCATGCCGGGGTGGGCATAAGGCGCCTCTGAGAAGCAGCGGTGAGTTATGGGAGATGTAGGCAAAATGGATTTAGGGAGCTGGGAGAAAGCCAGGTAAAGAGTACAGTAAATCCACACCATCAAGAGCCAGGAAAGGATTACAGGGCTGAGTTAGAGCTTCTGCACACACACTGGCACACAAACACACCCAAATGGTACAAATGTTTGAAGAAACATTGTTAAAAAGTCGAACAACACGACGTCCTCAGAGCAGCCGAACACACAGTTAACGTCAAACAAACCCAAATTCTACTGGTCTGTATCAAAGTAACACGGTAGTATCGGGATCTTACTCGTACTATGTGCCTTCTGCATGACAACCATTGCGAACATCTCTTTTTCACTATACAGATAATTCCACATGGCACGTGGCTTAGTGGTTAGCAGGTTTCTCTGACACTTCCAAGTCTGGACATTTGAATTCCTGCCTCTCTCTATGAGCTTCAGTGGTTTGCTCCAGGTACTCTGCTTTCCTCCTGCAGTCCATGAATTAGAGGCTGATCTAAATTATCCGTAGTGTTTGAATATATGTGTGTGTGTGTGTGTGTGAGATTGTGCTCTATAATGGGGTGTCCCTTGCCTGTTCTGCTAGGTCTCCTGAGACGGACTCCAGAAATTCATAAAAATACTTTAGTGCAAAGTTTCTCCAAGTGATGAAATTCTCAAAAAATTCTTAGAAATGTCATCTTCCTATAAAACAAACGAGAAGATCCTAGCTAAGATAAAAGTTATTCATAAAGAATCTTGACCATTAAAAGAGCGCATAAGGTCAAAAGGTCTAAGGAGTAGGACTTTTAAGGGCTTTAGCAGAGGAGAAAATGGCCAAAAGCTGAAGAGGGAGAAGAAATGTAAGATAAGATGCTACAGATTAGATCATTTAGGGATTATTTTTGTGACCAATCATATTAGAGGTAACATGCAGAAATGCTATAGAGGCAGAAATGATATAATTTGGCACTATGACATTTCTGCGCCGTGTGGATGTTTACATTTATTACATATCGTCACTGTCGGACGGAATCCTCGTATCTCCAAAACCGTTAGTTTTCAGGAAATTAAAAAAATGCCGTACCTTATCTGCAGTACACAGGGTTTACCGCGTTGCAGTGGATTGTCTTGCGCTAAATTCCTGTCCTCAGACGAGCACCAGAACTAGCGGGGGTCAAGATTTTTTTTTCTTTGAGCCCAGTGTTTTGAAGACATTTACCTCAGAAGACGTGTTGATTCGTTGCGACTCTTATTAAGGAGAAATATGCCGCGAAGCTCTCCCTTGGAGTGAGGAAGAGGTGGACAGTTGAAGTGTCCAATGGAGTTATGAGATTTGCGCTCGAGCTATTTTCAAGACTTTAGATTGGTTAATAACTTGTAAAAATAACAGACCCACGTGGGGACTGACCAATAGCATCGATATGTGGAAAAATATGAAATTGACCAAATTTGGACATACGAGGTTTCCGCCCGACAGCGACGATATGTAACGTAGAGACGTTAGTGCATCTCTAAATATTCGTTCACAAACGTAATCCCTACCTGATATAGCCTCAAATATCTATTTTGACTAATGTTACCAAGGAATTTTAACTCTACATAAAGATTTAAGAAGATAACATCCCAGAACTAGGACACAAATTGTGGAATCACCCCATACACACAAACACACACTAACAAAAATGACGCATGAGTGTTGAGGATGCGGGCAAACGTCCACAGTTTGACTACACCCTCGTCTACTCATTCTCTCATCCACTCATTCATTCATCTTCTACCGCTTATCCGAACTACCTCGGGTCACGGGGAGCCTGTGCCTATCTCAGGCGTCATCGGGCATCAAGGCAGGATACACCCTGAACGGAGTGCCAACCCATCACAGGCCACACACACACATTCACACACACTCTCATTCACTCACGCAATCACACACTACGGACAATTTTTCCAGAGATGCCAATCAACCTACCATGCATGTCTTTGGACCGGGGGAGGAAACCGGAGTACCCGGAGGAAACCCCCGAGGCACGGGGAGAACATGCAAACTCCACACACACAAGGTGGAGGCGGGAATCGAACCCCGACCCTGGAGGTGTGAGGTGAACGTGCTAACCACTAAGCCACTGTGCCCCCCTCATCCCCTCATCCACTCATCCTGTGTTTTATTCTTCCATCTGGTGAAAGAGCGAAAGCCACTTTGTATTAATTGACCCTTTCTTGCCTCGTCTTCTTATCGCATTCCTCTTTCCCTCTCTTCAATTTTCAATGATTACAGACACATCTGTTCGGAACACCTGAAGTAAAATATGTTGACTACTTGTGTGTGTGTGTGTGTGAGAGTGTGTGTGTGTGTGGTCTAGATGCTATTGAAAACGAAGGTCTAATAATCAGTGAGTTTTCTACAGTTTGTGAGTGTGTGTGAGTTTGTGTATGTGTGTATACACTTTCATTAGCTCCACATAATCAGTAAACTCTGTGGGGAAATGCTTTGCTGGAGATGACAGATCCTTCCTCTTCTTCTCTTCCGTTTTCTTCCATCTATCTCTATCTCACAGACTCGCTGAGCCAAAATTAAAACTCTCTTCTCTCGGAGGAATCGCACGTGGTGCCAGTCGAATACAGTAACAAAAAAAAAAAAAAAAAAAAAAAAAAGATGCTGTGGCTATAAATAATATATAATCCTTTATAACACTCTTCTCTTCATTACCGCTTTGTCATTCCTCCAATTTTTCCTTTATTTCCTTTTCCTGTCCCCATTTCTCTCTATCTATCCTATTCTTGGATTTGAATCTCATAATTTGCTCTCCCACTGCCTGCTTTTCTGGTCTAATCTCATTCTCTGTCTCTTTCACACCTACACACTCAATCCCCACCAAAAAACCTCCTTCTGTAGCCTAATCCCTCATTTTTTCTCTCTCTTCCTCTCCTCCTCTCCCTCCCTCCCTCTCTTCTTCTTTCCTACAGCGGCCTTTCTCCATCCAACACTTTTCCTGTTTTTCACAGTTTCTCTGTCCCTATACAGTCCTTTCATTTCATGTTTTCATGATTGTGTTGTCTGTTTCTCGCTGTCCTCGCTTATTCCGTCTCTCCAACAAAGACGTCTGTTTGTTTCCAGCTCCGTATTGTGATTTGTTCTGGAGCTCAGGCTTAGAGTATAATCAGCTGGGGTTTTGTCTGCGAGACAGAGACATATAGAAAGACAGAGACAGAGAGAGAGCAGCTAGAGAAGAGACAGAAAGAAAGAGGAGCAGAACGAAAAAAACACTGAAGTCAATGCGATCACGAGAAACTGCAATGAACATCTTTCTCTAGTCCCCACTGCTGTAATTACACATCAGCAGTTGATGTTCATTTCTTTTCTCATTTCCTTCCTTCCCTTTTTACCCGTGCTTGCCTCATTTTCTCCCGTCCCCGCTCTGCGGGCGTCCTGCAGTGGCAAACGTTCCTTCCTCCTGCGTTTGATCTTCTATTTATGCTGCTTATGCTCTCATTTCCACACTTCCATCACTACATTTGCCCTCAGTCTGCTCGTCTGTGGTTCTTATCCCCCTTCTCTCTCTCTCTCTCTCTCTCTCTCTCTCTCTCTCTGTCATTCTTTCACTCTGTCATTTTTTGTGACCTTCATGTTCTTTAACGCCCCTATATCCTACTGTCATATTTCACCCATATCTCTCCCTCAAGCTCACTTGTCTCAAAACGCTTCATTTCATCCTGCATTCTCTGTCCATTAACCAGGATTGCCTCTCTCTCTCTCTCTCTCTCTCTCTCTCTCTCTCTCTTTCTGTCCAGGTTATTAGGTTATTCTTCCCCTTTAAGACCTTTTGCTTTGCTCTTCAGTTCATGCTGTGGGTTTGGATGCTTGCTGGTATCTAGGATGTTCGTTGCTGGGCATCACAAGAAATGGCTTGTGGGTAAATTTGCAGGGATATTACAATACTTTGGGCCAGCTGTGAAACACACTCACATACACATACACACACACACACACACACACACACACACACACACACACACACTCTGACCTGGCTTCTATCCCTGTTACCATCTTAGATTCAATGGCAAAAATGCTTTACTGGCAAGAATTTTATAGCACTCAAGCTGCCAAGGCTAAAGACCCCCCCTTACACACTTTCTCTCTCTCTCTCTCTCTCTCTCTCTCTCTCTCTCTCTCTCGCTCTCTCTCTCTCTCACGTTCTCCTGTCCCCAGAATGATCTTTTGTATTCAGACATTCAGAATATATGTACAGATTCCCTCCAGCTGGCATAGAAGCTGAGACTGCTGAGACAATACATATTCAAAGCTAGAGAAAAAAAAGTGGTAGTTAGAGATATAAAAAAAACAACAACAGGGAACTGCATCCTGTATCTCATGCTGCGCTGATCCTAAGAGAGGCAGCAACCATGTCCTTGCTAAGTAACGGGCTTAAACACTCTGGGAAATAAACAATAGGTACGCAGTGCAAATTACTCCTTGAACAGATGTTTGCCTTGAACACTCAGGCCTCTCTCGGGCTCACATTTATCTCGCGTCTGAGTAATAGTGCTGATCGACCTCTGTTTGCCTTTCAGATTCTTTATGATTAGTGCCATAAACATGAGTCGAGATGCTCTTAGGTCAGCACTTTTACCCTCGGGCCTGAGTTTAAAACTCTTCTCAGTACTTCACAGGTCAGTGTAAAGAGCTGCTGTCGTATCTTCTCCTGCCATGCTCCTTCTGCTTTCTCCCTATAGAGCTAGCCGTCCTCTCGGCCTCGCTGTTCTGAGCATATTGCGCTCTCTCTCGCTCTCTTTTTTTTTCTCTCACTGCACAACAATCATTTCCCTTTCCCCAGCTCAATTCAATCCTTATTTCACCAACAGTGTATCCTTTTACCTCACAAGCAACCGTATGACCCTCTCCTTTCATTCCTCACTCTACTTTCCTCATCGGGTTTTGTTTCTGAGTTTTTTTTTTCTGGTGTTCCTACGGTTTTCGGAGACGTACATAAAAAACTCAAAACTATTGTCGGTTCACTTCTGCTTGCTAAATGGCGAGACAAACTTTTTCTGTGAAAATCACTCTCATCTCTCTCACTCATTTTCTACCGCTTATACGAACTTCTCGGGTCACGGGGAGCCTGTGCCTATCTCAGGCGTCATCGGGCAGCAAGGCAGGATACACCCTGGATGGAGTGCCAACTCATCGCAGGGCACACACACACACTCTCATTCACTCACGCAATCACACACTACGGACAATTTTCCAGAGATGCCAATCAACCTACCATGCATGTCTTTGGACCGGGGGAGGAAACCGGAGTACCCGGAGGAAACCCCTGAGGCACGGGGAGAACATGCAAACTCCACACACACAAGGCGGAGGCGGGAATCGAACCCCCAACCCTGGAGGTGTGAGGCGAACGTGCTAACCACTAAGCCACCGTGTCCCCCTTTGTGAAAATCAGGTTAGTTCAAATCAGCTCACTAGCGTTAGCAGTCAAGATTATGAACAATCACAAATAAAAATCTCATATTAATCTGCTTAGTTACCTAGCTGACTAGCATTAGAAATAAAGTTGATAAGATGATAAATCTGGCTTTGATTTCTGAGATTTAAAAATCACAACACATCATCTTTATTGCTATTGCTAACTGGCTAACCAAAATAAGATAATCTGACAGAAATTCTATAAAGATTTGTAGGTTGCCATATTAGCTAGCCACAAAGAAATCATAGCAGATTAGCTTTGTTCGACTAGTTTAGTTGTCACCAGAGGTAAAAAGCTAAAGAGATAATTAGGATCGTGAACCTTAATGAAAGGACTCCATTATTATCTTCTCTCCAATTCTTTTCTTTGTTTATCATCATTCACTGGCTAACTAAAATAAGAAAAATATTCCTAGCACTAACTAAAAGAAACTAATCTGACAGGATTACTAAAATAATTTTTAGATAGCAATGTAAGCTAGTCAGTTATAACTAGCCTATGAAGATTACAATTCCTGCCAAAGTAGCTTTTCAAGTCAAGTCAAGAAGCTTTTATTGTCATTTATAGCTGTTGCAGTACACAGTGAAATGAGACAACATTTCTCCATGACTATGGTGCTACATAAAACAAAGACAGAGCTAAGGACTTAAGTAAGTAATCCTAGCCTCATAAAGTGGATCTGTGCAACCTGGTGCAAACAGTGCAGGACAAGACAAAAAGACAGTGCAGGACAAAAGACAGTGCAAACAAAAAATACAAGACATTACACAAAACACAAAAACAACGCCAACCAGTGTACGTACTGTATGTTCAATCAATATTGCGTGTCATATTTTGTCAGCTAGTTTATTTGTGTCAACATGGACATCATGATAATTTATGAAATGCCTCCATATTCATCCTATCTGATATGCTTATCTTTCTCTCGTATCCGTTCACGTAGGTCATTTAGCATGGTTATGTTCCCTAGAAAGATGATAATTATAAATGTATCAGATAATGGTGTGTAAGTACATTTGTTTAACTACTAACAGGTTAAATAAAATAAGCTAATCTGACAGGTTTTCTGAGAGGATTTTAAAAATCACATTTCTATATTTAGTTAACATTTAAATTGCTATTGCAAACTGGCTAACTAAAAAAAAACCTGACAGGATTTCTGAGAGGATTTTAGCTAGCCAGTTAGCACAAGCCATGAGGATTAAAAATCAAGCCAAATTAGCTTTGGTCAGCTAAGTTTAGTTGTCACCAATTAAGAACATGTACCTTTATCATAGACATCATCATCCTTTCTGAGGTTACTTTCATTTGTTTATATTTCTTGCATCATTAACTGGCTATTTAGCCATCTGAGAATCATATAATCTGAGAAGATTTTAATACACACGTTCCTATACATAGTCATTATCTTTATTGCTGTCGCTAACAGTTGTCACAGCTGTTATAGCTGTTATACAGTTGTACCTAGTTGTCATATTCTTTGCTATTGCTAACTGGATAACTAAAATAAAAGATTATCGGACAGAATCTCTGAGAGGATTTTTAGCTAGCCAGGCTAGCTTGCCAGATTGGTTTGCCACAAGCCATGAAGAACCCCTGGTAGGATTAGAGTATAATATATATTAGTAATGGTAGGTAACAAAAAATGGGTAAATACATTTCTAGTTGAAGGAGGATTTCTAGTTGAAGTATGACCAATACCCCCCCACTCAGAGCTGATATCATATTCAAAGCCACATTTGATCTTCACCGCAATCTACTAAGGGACGCCGACTTTGTTTATGCACTGCGACCATAAATCTGAAAGCTGACTCGGTCCATCCGCTGACTGTACCCTCTCAGCATTTCTACGCTTATGTACATAAATTACATTTCCTCCGTAATAAACTGCCTAGATATTAAACGGGGAAGAGGAGGAAAGGTCAGACCTGATGTGTGAGGGATGAGAGATAAAAATTCACAAAGAAAGACCTGAAGGGAAGGCGCTCAAAACTGCCACTTTAAGAGGCAAGTACAGGAAGGTACGAGAATATGTAAGAGAGAGAGAGAGAGAGAGAGACTTACAGCAGAGGGAGAGCAGAATGGACGACTGAACGAGCAGGACAATGAGGGAGCGATGGAAGAGGCGAGATCGCTGGCCTGCTCTCATTGTGTATTGAGTGTCGTAGGCTGATCAATGAGGCTTCTGTGGCTTTGGCCAGACACACACATGCCCCACACACACACACACACACACACACACACACACACACACACACACTGCTCTGTCACCCAACTGAGTCTCAGCTAAACTGCTACCACTAGATACCACAACTACAGCACCGCAGCAGCAGAGCGTAAGGTTTCGGCTAATTAAAACACTTCACCCGGCTTTTCAAACTCTCATCACCTCACTCACACACTCCAGCAGGAGCTATAACTGATATCCGCAAATTAAAGTCCTCCAACTTTCTCATTCGAGGACAGAATAAAAACCTTCAAGGCTGCATAATTTTACTTGCACTCTTAAGTGCGTCAGCTATTAACAAGCCGAGTGAGGGTTAATTAGTTCTGCACTTCGATAACGATCGACACGCGTGCACAATCAAGAGTCGCTACTTGCTTTACTGTGTTCGTTAGAAGTTCACGCAGCTTCTCATCCTAATGTTGGGCTCACTTGGTTTCGACTGACTCCAGCTACGCCCCTCTTGGTAAACACCAGACTTATTTCCACAACAGCGTTAGAGTGTGGCAACAAACATCAAGGGTTACAAAATGAGTGAAGCAGCTCACAAAACTACATCAAAAAGTACAGCGTGTAGGGAGAAAAGCAAAGCTTTATAACTGGAGGAGGAGAAGAAAGAAAATGACAAATGCACAGAGCTAGACTTTGTGGAGAAACCTGTGCAGCCTCAGCAGTATATCACAAAATGTATCTATAAATAACCTGTTTACTAATCAGAGCAGAAATAAGGCTTAAGGATTGAGAGAATATGAAATAAAATCAGCAATAAAGTGACAGATGACGTCAAATGTTTACAAAAATGAACAAATGAAAAATGTGTGTAACACACTGGTGAAGCTGAACGGGTTCAATCTGACTCGACTTCTAAGAGCACGCCTCGCCTCACTCTGCTGCACATGGCCTGAACACACACAAATGCCTGCTATCTATCTCTCTTACACACACTCACACACACACACACAAACACACAGGGAGCAGTGGCAGTCCACCAGTGGCAGGACTAATATCCCCCAGCGTCAGGGCCGAGAGTGTAGGTGAGGCGTGCACACACAGCACACACTCCTATCTGATGAAAGGTGGTGTCATCAGTGGCCAGTAATAAAACAGAGCGCGCACCAACATGATAGATGGTGCAGAGCACCGGCGTCTCTCGGGCAGCCGCACAGGCCGTGCTTCAAATCAATTCCTTTTAGGTCCTATACAGTCAGTGAGACCAGGTGAAAGTTATTCCACTGTTATTCTGCCTGTTGTCGTCTCCTTCTTTCTTTTTCCTCCACCCCAAATCTGTCCTTCTGTCCTCCTAAGGGGGGTTCCAGCTCTAACCTCTCCGTTTGCTCGCTATCCGTTTTCAGCCACCGTCAAGTCAGTGATCCCAGAGTCAAGCTTCACAGAGTCATCTCTCCAGCTTGTATTTATAAAGCTCTGGTTGCTTATAGGCACATTGTTTGACGTGGGGGTGTGTGTTTGCAGATGCACAAATTCAAATATCAGTGATTTTTGTGCAGGCAGCAGAGGCAGATCCAGCGACAATAAGCCTCATTCAGCTGGACCAACAGAAGTCAGTCAGACGGCCCTCGTCTCTTTTCATACTTTTTTTTTTCTTTTTTCTTCTGCACCATTGCTCTATATCTGATCAGCCTTATAGTTCTGCATGTCTGTGTCTCGCACACAGAGTGCCACTTGACTCTGTACAACCAAAGTCAATCTAATCCACTGTATGAATGCAGACATCTGGGTGCGTAGAATAAACACCCTTTTAAACCAATGTAGAGTAAAAGCATTCTTAATAAGCTGCTCTCTCTCTCTCTCTCTCTCTCTCTCTCTCTCTCTTTTTCTGTTTCTCTCTCTTACTCTCTTTCTGTCTTTCTGTGTACGTGTAATCCTGCTGTCTGGTGTATTGCTTGCTGTGGCTCCTCTCACCCTCCAGATCTGCCAGATTCATGCTGGTACGCTTCTTCTGCCTCAGCTTGGAGTTTCTGTGATGCTGCTTTCTGCTGCTGTGGAGGAGATGAAGAGGATGGGGTTCTTCAGGGAGTTTGCCTTGCCACTGTCGCCTCTGGCTTTTGCTTTAGGGATCTAAATCTGCCTCCAGATATCTTCATGACTCCACGTCTATTCTTAGTGCTAGACACAAAATAAAACTGAACTGAGATGACTTGATCAGAGGAGCACAGAGACCGTGTATATATAGGGATATGCATGTGTATATGAAGCAGTTAACTTAAAGGCATAGTCCAGCATTACCATGTTTCCCTGTGGGGGGTTTTCAGGACTTTAACAGCCAAAGGAATTTTTTTAATTAAGCTTCAAGTCAAATGTACTGATATATATATTTATTTACACCATTTGTAAGTCTTGTGCTTGAAAGCCCTGCAGAGGGGGATTTGAACTCACAACCTTCTCATCAGTAGCCCAACATCTTCACCACTGTGCTATCGCTTCCCACATCCTACATCCCAGATCACACGCTCCGAGGTGGAACTGGGAGAAACTGGTGATGTACGGGTTACAACCTTAGTCAATGTCTCGAGTTCGGCACAAGCCAAGAAACAGAAAAGTAACAATTACTGTTACACCTTTAGTGCTAAAGGTGCGACACTTGTCATTTCGTCGTTATTCACTTTATAACTGTGCCTACTTTGCACGTTTATTGATCGCCCAAACAGCTGCCCTTAGACATCCATTATAATAACATCCACTCCAATGAGTTCATTTATTTGTGCTCTTTTCTCCCAGCAGGCAAAAGTAGATAAATTATTCCAGTGGTAACTTCAACCGGGATACAAACACTTAATATAACCTGAGAAAATTTCAGTATATTGAACAGAATAGCTTATTGTGAAGTATGATTATCCCAGTGTGTGTGTGTGTGTGTGTGTGTGTGTGTGTGTGTGTGTTTGTGTGTATAATGAATATGTCTCCACCCACCATGAACATTTCAATTCATATTGTCTCCCTGAATTAACTCAAATTGAATACACACGAGCAGGTTCAGCCTTCATGAGGCGATTGCCATTTGGCTGCACGCTCAGATGCCAGTTAATTTGTGCCCCTTGCATTCATTACAGCTTTCCTCGCTGTGTATGTTTGCACTCTTGTCAGCTGGAGACAGAGAGAAAGGGAGAGAGAGAGACAGAGAGAGCGCATCAACCATCCTTCTTCCTGTCTCCTTCTTCTTTCTAATTCTCATCCAAATCAAATTGGTAATGGGCGTCATTGGCGTTACAATAGAATAAAACTTGCCAAAGCACTTAAGGGGCTTAAGGCATGTGCGTGAGGCTCATTTTAAACACGTTGCAGTCTCCCTGTGCTACTTATCCATTCCAGGTACCGCATGCTCAGACCACTGTGGACTAAACTGGGTGAAAAAAAACCCCCAAAAAAACAAAAAAAAAGTTACAGAGAGACAGAAAGAAAGTCTGCATTCCCTTCAGTTATCTGTAGTGTGTGTGTGTGTGTGTGTGTGTGTGTGTGTCGGGTTGACACATCGGCCAGGGTGTCCCGAGCCTTGTGCCTGGAGTCACCTGGGTACGCAAAATGTATATGTAGGTGTGTGTGTGTGTGTGTGTGTGTGTGTGTGTGTAAAGACCCCATAGAATCCTGCACAGAGAGAAAAATCCCACAGAGTTCTAGTCCATTCAGAAGGCCAGAGGCAATGGCTGAGCAACTGGGTGCAGGTGCATGCTGGGAGTGTAAGAATCTGGAAAGAGATTTTGAAGTCCTGATCGTGTGTTCTGCTCACGGCAGATTCAATTTTCTCTCCTGTCTCTCTGACTATTTCTTCGCGTGGGAGAGATACACGTTAACGTGCCGTAAGGGAGACAGAGGAAGAGTGGGCATGTGTGTGGGTGCGTGTATGCGTGCGTGTGTGTGTGTGTGTGTGTGTGTGTGTGTGTGTGTGTGTGTGTGTGTGTGTGTCAGATGACTGACTTGGCGCTCCGCCTCTCTCCCTCTGAGTCTTGTTGTTTGTTTGTGCAGGGCTTTTATGCCAAGCCGGCAGTCATTACTCAATCAGACAGCTTCCTCTGAGCGCTACTCATTAAAACAGCTCTCTAACTTTCAGCCTATGAACGCTTAACACGTACCACGTGACAACAACAACACACACACGCACACACACAGAGTACCTCACTTCCTATGTACACAATTAATACAATTAACACCATTTTGAACAGCTGCCATGCCAACAGTCTTATTTACACCCTCTTGTTTGAGTCAAGGGCATGCTACGATGGAATCGACTAGCAAAAGCAACAACACGTGCACACACACAAATACGCTTTGGGGTATTTAATCCCCTCTGTTAGCATGAATGTTTATTGCTGTGTATGTTTTTGCCGTTTATTCCAAATCACGATGAGCCGCTCGTCTTTCCGTCCTTCAGGAATCAGACAATCGTCCCGTCCCACAAATTCCAACTGCTAAACAATACAATGGGGGCATTTTCCCCCTAAATGATAGCATAATCAAGCCTCTCTCTCTCTCTAGCCTTTGATTAGCTCTTTGGCAACATATCTATCACTGTCTCTTCACTCTCTCTCCCTCGCTCTAGCCATCCGTCTCTCTGTCACCGTGTTCCAGTCCTCGCTTTCCAAATTGCTCTTTATTTTTTCTTCTCCCAATGACCTTATAGCATGACGATGAACCTAGCTCTTTTCTTTAACCCTCCATCCTTCTTCCTCTCGCTCTATATTCTCTGGAGGAAAAAAAAAAAAATCACACACTCATCACTTCCCCCACGCACTTTTTTGACAAGCGGAGGCACGTGGAGAATATTAATGACCCTCAGAGTCCAATTAGCACCTAGCGCACATAGCACCTTTATGCACACAAATGCGCAGTGGCGAGAGAGAGAATAACAAGGAGACAGAACCAGAATAGAAACACAAACCAAACGTGAGAGACAGAAAGAGAGCAAAAAAACGACTGGAAGCGTTTATCGTACAAATTTAGGCTCTCTTCAGCAACAATCATCACAACACAGCTGCTGAATTTCTCCTAATTAAAACGTAGCGCTTTTTTTTTTCAAGAAAAAAAAAGGAGGACTGCGTGACGTGCTGCGAGACGAAGGAAGAGTAGGTGCAGAAAGAGCTGTGGGTTATAGTGTAATCGCGCTGGATACGGCTGCAGTGTGACGACGACACGCAAAGGCGCAACGTACCCTGTGCAGTACAGTGCAGTGAGCAGAGCCTGAGGTTCGCTCGTTTCACACAGACGACAGATTTCTGTCTGGTAACATCTGGATGATTGATAGATTGGAAACAGATGTGACAGAGCGATGGACAGACAAAGTAGTGTGAAGGAGGAGTGGGGTGATGAGAATGTGTAGGTTTTAGATGAAACACACACACACATGTTACTATATTTATGTTGTTCTTCACTCATCTGTCCCTGTTACTACATCTACTACTACATCTACATCTAATACTACTGTATAAGAGACCAAATGCTTAGAATGGAACAAGATCATCAGACACTGTGAACATTTCATGCGTCAATGAATGAGTGAGTGAGTGTGTGTGAGTGTGTGAGTGTGTGAGTGTGTGTGTGTGTGTGTGTACCAGGTGGAGTGTTGGTTGGGTTTTGAAAACACTGAGTATACTTACTGACTGCTTTATTAGGCACACACCTCCTTGTACCCCATGCACTCTGTGCGTGTGTGTGTATGTATGTGTGTGTGTGTGTGTGTGTGTGTGTGTGTGTGTGTGTGTGTGTGTGTGTGTGTGTGTGTGTGTGTGTGTGCGCATCATCCTCCA
Source organism: Tachysurus vachellii (assembly GCF_030014155.1). Lineage (NCBI taxonomy): Eukaryota > Metazoa > Chordata > Actinopteri > Siluriformes > Bagridae > Tachysurus > Tachysurus vachellii. The sequence goes on from NC_083464.1 coordinate 26,496,799, forward strand.
GCCGTTCATCAGTGTCAGTTTTTGGACACAGCGCTCCTGGATATTTTTGGTTGGTGAACAATTTTCAACTCAGCAGTGACAAGAGTTCTGATACATTCATAGCAGCACCACACACACACACACACACACACACACACACACACACACAAACAGTCAGTCACTGAGACACTGTCCTGTGTACTAAGTGGACATGATAAAATAGGTGTGTGTGTGCATGTGTACGCTTGTGCGTGTGTGTACAATCCACCAAAAAGTATACAACAGGAGTTTTAAGCACACCAGACCCTGCTCTTAAAGTGGTTGAACAAATAAGCTCAGAGAGGAGAAGGTGTGTATGTGCAGCGCTATTAACCCCTTGAGTGTGAGCAGGAATGGACGTGATTGATGCGTTAAATGTAGCAAAGTGAGCCACTAAACACACACTTTAGAAGATAAACAGCTGTCCGGTATGGGGACAAATGAGAAAAGAATCAGGAAAGGAAACAGGAAAAAGAGCGAGATGAAATAATTAGAAGGTCTGCTTTCGGCAGTTCAGTGAAATATGCAAATGCATTTAATTTTGCTTTGATTTGCTTCACTGCTCCCATCTCTCTCTCTCTCTCTCTCTCTCTCTCTCTCTCTCTTTCTTTCTTTCTCACACTCTCTGTCTCACACACACACACACCAATATTCTCACATTCTCTCAATCCATATTAATACTATATTAATACACTGTGTGTCAGTTCAATTGCTCCGGCTTTGTGTTACCCTCAGGCAAAGACGCCTCTCTCTCTCTCTCTCTTTGTGTGTGTGTGTGTGCATTTTTTCCAGGGAAACTGCTTCAATCTGTTGTGTATACCTGTATGTTTGCCTAATTAACTTCTCAAGATGTGTGCATGTGGGTGAATTGGTTTAGAAGCATGCGCAAACCGGTACGCTAATATGTAAGTCAATAACACACAAGGTGAACACCGTGGGTGTGTGTTTGTCTATTTTTCGCAGACGTGAGCGTGTGTGTTTTAACCCTGGCAAGTGCGCTGCATCAAGTCTGATGTCTGTGCACCGTTATAATGAGGAATCTAGTTGCAATCTAGTTATTTTGGGAGAGCGTAGTTATGGAAACTTTTTCAGATGGCGTAGTATATGTGAACTGTCAGTGTGTGTGCGTGTGTGTGCGTGTGTGTGTGAGACAGATTACTGATTAGAAAAAAAAAAGACACAGCTGTCTCTCATAATGCAACGCCCCTTCATTCCCATTACTCCCTGCATTAGCTCTCTCTCTCTCGGGCAGAGAAAATCACAGGCTGCCATCAGCCACCTCACATCTCTACTCTACCAAGAGTAGCAAAATCATAGCTGTTCCTCTCTATCTCTCCCTCTCTCTCTCTCTCTCTCTCTCTCTCTCTCTCCACCGAAATCCATCCCTCCCTCTCTCTCTCTTTTTCTTTCGCCCCCTCTCTCTCCCTCTCTCTCCCTCCCTCCCTTCCTCTCCACACCTCCTCCCTTCCTGCCTCTCCCACTCCATCCTTCTCTCTCTCTCCATCTCCCTCCATCCCTCTCTCCCTCTCTCTCCCTCCCTCCATTCCTCTCCACACCTCCCCCCTCCCCGCCTCTCCCACTCCCTCCTTCTCTCTCTCTCCATCTCCCTCCATCCCTCTCTCTCCCCCTCGCCCTCCCTCCCTCCTTCTCATCCCTCCCCCTCCCTCTCTCCCTCTATCCCTCTTTCTCTCCCTCTCTTGCTCTCTTCCACTCTCTCTCCATCACCCCCCTCCATCGCCTCCCTCCTCTCTCTCTCTCTCTGCAGTGAAAACAAGTGTTTTTGCAATTAGAAACGTTAGTTATTATTGAATACAAGGATAATTAATTCAGTATACAAGGACACACATGAAAGCACTAAATTGAAAGAAAAAAAAGTAAAAAAAGTAAAAAAATAAAATAAATTCTGGGTTTCAATACCTGTTCAGGGACAAGTTTATTCTGGGGCCATACTGGAGGCAGTGAAGGAGTTCATCATTCTGCTGAGGTGAACTCTAGAACTTACTGGTAGTTTAACGTGTGTGTGAACGTGACTCGCCCTCGGCTCTGAACTCATTTACAAGTAAAGTAACACACGTGTAGGATGAGTGACGGACAACGTTACAACGTTATGGGACACAGAAGAAGTGAGACGCCTTAGCCTTAGATTAGCAGAAACGGTGGTGACAATGGAGACAGATTAGATAATTATCAAAAAATTGCTTAAAAAAGGAGCTAATAAAGGAAACAATGCGACAATGATCTGCAAAAAAAATAAATGAATTTAAAAAAAAACGTGGAGTGGTAGGTCACAGATTAACATCTCACCTGTTTAAACATGGGGAGGTAAGCTATTGGCTAGCTGAGTGAGCTAAACTAGATATCTTTGTTTCATTATGAATGCTATGTAACAAGTGCTAGCTAGCTAGGTAGCACACCTAGTGCTAGCTAGCTAGTTAACAAACAAAATGCTGGCTAGCTAGTTAACAATCAAAATGCTATTTCACAAACCAAGTGATGACCAGCTAGCTAACAATCTAAGTGCTAAATCACTAGTTAACAAACTGTAGGCTGGCTAGCTAGCTAACAAATCCAGTGCTAGCTAGCTAGTTCACAAACCTAGCACTGGCTAGGTAGTTACAAACCAAGTACTAGCCAGCTAGTTAACAAAACTAGTGCTGGCTAGCAATTCCAGTGCTAGTTAGGTAGTTTACAAGCATAGTACTGGCTAGCTAGTTAACAAATCTAGTGTTGGCATGCTAGCTTTCTATACTGTTTATGAAGAAGGAGGTTCTTTACAGCGCAGCTCACATGGTTAGATAACAATTGTTTTCAAATGCTTTCCTTTGGATACAGAACATGTCCTGTCTCTTTGTGTCAGTTGTAGACGTAAAAATCTATTTTCTGAAGTAATTTAAGATATTTTTTCACCAGATGTCATATTTATGACTACTTGAGCTTTTCCCTGATGACTATTTTAACTCCTGTGAGTGACATTAGTGGCACCAGCAGTATTAGCAGTGATTAGCAGCACTTCTGTGTCCCAGTCCTAAAAATAAAATAACATCTGATCTATCATCATAAAAACACTTCAAAAACGGTTTTGCATAAAAATGAGACTCCATTTAACATCACCTGCGTGAAATATCCATTTACACGAGTGGCTGCTGAGCCATGTTTTGTGTATTTGCTAATTCCGTGCTAACAATCTCAGCACTTTCATATGTTGCTCATTCAAGAGCAAAATACAGACAGTGTCAACAAAGAAACCTTAAAAATGACTTACTGTTAAGTGAGATGGTTTAACACATTTTCTCTGTGCTAAATTATATACATTTAAATTAGGAATTAAAGCAGGAAGTCTGAATTCTGAACAAACTTATTTGCTAACAGGTCTATGAGCTTTTTCTAAAGATCTAATCCAGTAATACTGTACCCTGATACCTGGATTAATGATAAGCTGGAAGATAGCTGTTTGGCAGCGGAAAAGCATGCTTATATTTGCATGTGTTAATTTAAGTCCTTTAAGAAGAAGAAAGAAGAAGAAGCTTTACATTACAGCAAAGTTCTCTTCTTTACATATCTCAGCTTGCTAGAACTTTGTGATCAGCCATGATGCAGTGCCTCTGGAGTAGCAGCTTGGTGGTGAAGGAGGGATTTGAACCTCTGACCTTCGGATGATTAACCCGAAAGCCTTACCCAAGAAGGCATTATTTTTTATATTTAATTCAGCCATGTTTCAAAATATCTGTGGTTCAAAAAGTTATGCTTACAGACCGCCTGTCAATCATTTTATAACCACACCCCCATCTTTACATTTCTGGCACTTAGCAGACACCGTTATCCAGAGTGACTTTCAATTTATACAACTGAGCAATTGAGGGCTAAAGGCCTTGATCAGGGCCCACAGTGGCAGCTTGGAGGACCTAGGATTTGAACTCATGAACTTCCGATCAGTAGTCCAACGCCTTAACCACTAGCCTACCGCATCCCTTGTTTCTACCGACTCTTTACTACTATGGTCAATGTTGCCAGATATGTCTAATATTCTCCAAAGAATAAGATGTAGCAGGTAAGGGAGTGGTTTAGCAACAACCTCCAAAGAAAGAGCATGTTTGAGGGATGAGCTAGAGATGTGATTGTGTTTTTCTTTCTCTTCATGACCACTGAACTGAACATGTGAACATGTGGCCACGAGCAGAGCTAAGTGGAAAGCAGCCAATCTGTTCGTGCTGAATTTTTTTACAGTAAATTATTGACTGTCTCCTGTGCCAAAACCAAAGCTCACATGAGCTTACCTTGGATACAGTGTGTATGAGAGCGAAATATTCCCATTTCAACTGTCAAAAGCATTGAAAGCCCCTCAGGATTTCATGGAGTTTTAGAGATTTTTGCAGCCAAAAAGAAAAAATTTGTGATGCGGAAAACTACTCGAATCGCTGAAATTGCAAGCACAAGATTCTTCTTTTAAACTACTACCAGTGAGGACACATATGTAATGTTTTGTACTCATGTTCCATGCGGGTGAAGCGAACAGGATGTGATGATATCACATGATGCATCCTGGTTCCAATATTGCAGATTTTGTGTTCATTTTCATGATCCTTGATGGCAAAAGTGTGAAATCCTGGAGGGACTGAAGATCCGGGAAAATATGTTAAAAAACGAAAGGATAAACTATGGATCAATGACCACACTGAGAAATGTTTAAAGGTGACAGTATAAGCTTGTCCTAACTGACCAAGTCCAACAAGATAAAAGAAAATGGCTAGCTAGGTATAGAACTGAGGCGGGATCATGAAAGAAACAAATTGTTTTAATTTCGCTTGTAACACTGACAAGGTTATTAAAAAAGTACATAGTAGATACGTTGCCCCTGGCTTGAGTCACGATAGCCCGTGACCTAGGGAATTACTGTGAATAAAACCACTTGGAGTCTTTAAACTTCCATTGTGTCTGTCAGCTTTGTACTCGGGTCTTCATCAGTGAACATTTAAAGTCTTCGGTAGGAAGGAATTAGTGTTAAGTCTGTAATGAATCTCAGAAATAACGCTGACCTATTAGTTCCTCAGGAGCTCCTGGTTGCACAGTTCTACTCGACTACAAACTGTTGTATTATTTAATGTCCAGTGGCACCCTAATACAGATGAGGCTCCTTTCTGAGTCTGGTTCCTCTCAAGGTTTCTTCCTCATATCATCTCAGAGAGATTTTCCTTGCCGCTGTCGCCTCCGGCTTGCTCATCGGGATAGACGTTAGAAATAAACAGTAACTTAATTTTAAACTTTAACATTTATGTTTCTATGCTTCTATAAAGCTGCTTTGAGACGATGTCAATTGTTAAAAGCTCTATACAAATACATTGAATTAACTACAGAATAAAAAATATGAGAGATATCTAGAAAGAGTGACAAAGGCAATATGGACCCACAGTCTAGCTCTGTGTGTTTAAGCAGTTCAGAGTTTCACCAGTAACCTTGGCCACGTTTCTGGAATTCTGCTATGAATGAGCCAGACACTCAACCTGTAAAGAGATGTACTTTATTTTGTATTATTTGAAGGTTGTGGCATAAGTTCTCTCACTCATTTTCTACCGCTTATCTGAACTACCTCGGGTCACGGGGAGCCTGTGCCTATCTCAGGCGTCATTGGGCATCAAGGCAGGATACACCCTGGACGAAGTGCCAACCCATCGCAGGGCACACACACACTCTCATTCACTAGGGACAATTTTCCAGAGATGCCAATCAACCTACCATGCATGTCTTTGGACCGGGGGAGGAAACCGGAGTACCCGGAGGAAACCCCAAGGCACGGGGAGAACATGCAAACTCCACACACACAAGGCGGAGGCGGGAATCGAACCCCCAACCCTGATGGTGTGAGGCAAACGTGCTAACCACTAAGCCACCATGCCCCCCTGTGGCATAAGTTGAAAAAATAAAAAGTACTGATAAGCCAAACATTTGCTGAATCGAAATTAGACCCTGTGTCTAATGTGGTATCCCTTCATTTCTGGTTCTTTTCCCCTGAATGAATCGTTTAGTACTGCTTAATTAGCAGATTGTATTCTTTTGTGACTAAACCCCAGGAGCCATTGTTAGGATAAACACAGTCAGAGGTGGGATTGCTAAAACAATAAGGCTGCATCACATTTTCTAAACCTGTCAGTTTTATTCCTTCTAAATTCCCTGCACTGAGATCTGGCCACCTTTTCTCAAAACGCCTGGGACACCTGACCAGACAGGAGGATTAATAGGTTGTCCACTTGACATTAAGTACAAGTTGTTTCACATTGCAGACAAGTTAAATTTCAATGTGTCTCAAATTACCTTCTCAGCATTGTAAAACTGGCACTAACAGTCACCTGCAACGGTGCTTTTGCACAGCTTCGTTATTTAACTAGGCTATAATTCTCATAAACAAGGATTAAAGTCATGCCTCCTCTGAGAGCAGGAGCACATCAGCGGTGTAGCTCGCTGCCTGGGGTTCAGATTTCAGAGCTACTGACCATGCGGCTGTGCTTCAATCCACACTGCCTTGGGCAAGGTCACTAACCCTTAAATGCGTGCAGTGGAATTCTGCCTTAGCTATAAGTCACTTCTTTGACTGAATAGTCTGCCAAAAGGAATACATGCAAATGCAGATATATGTGTGTGTGTGTATATATATATATATATATATATATATATATATATATATATATATATATATATATATATATATATATATATATATATATATATATGTCTATATATGTGTGTGTGTGTGCGTATGCATATAAATAAAGTCAATGTATCTCTCCTTTTTCCTACGCCTTCATGACACAGAGCATGGCACTGACGTCCTTTAAAACGTGAACAGACCTTTATAGTGTTGTGTTACTAGTCATTCATTCCTAAAACTTTATCAGAGCTAATAAAAGACATCAGCAAACCTGTCCCCTTCTTAATAGAGGAATGCCAATAAAGGCTTTTCAATGCCAATAAAGGCTTTTTATTCTAACAGAAGGACGATTTAAAAAAGCAGCAGTGGATAATTTACATTAGCGAATATATCTATGCTGTTGATTTCCAGGTGACTGGGATGGTAAAGCAGCTGGAGAAGCTCGGAGTATAACCAGTACCTTCACGGTAATAGTGTTACTCTAATGGTGTTTTACTTACGGATGTGGGAAATGATTATGTGTACTTAAAAGCTGACTAAAGTCAAAGCCTGGACGTGTCACACCATAAAGCTTGGGTTTTAGTGCCAGCGTCAGACGTCATACAATCCGCAGGGTGCTTTGGTATCGTGGGATGAGTGTGCTCTTGTGGTCACACAGCTGCAATACTGGCGAGGGTCAGTAAATTAAGGCTTGTGAAGAAACCGAAGGAGGATAATGATTATAATTCGTAGAAGTAGCAGAAGTAGTAGGCTAGTAATAGCAGTATATGAACTATATCTACTAATATTTTAAAGCAACGTCTCTAGAGAGGTAAGTTAACAGAGCGTAAGTATAACTGCTTTTGGAAGGTGATGAACGCTGTACATATTAAATTTAGGTCTGTGTATTTAAGTGTTTATGGTCATTTTGCCTAGTTGTAAATTTAGACATGAACAGCATGTGTAGTTCCAGAGCATATTACCATCCATATTACCTTCTGAGGCAACAAACAGTATTAGTTTTCACTAGACACCGATCACAACATAAACAACACCTAATGCGATCCAGTCAATGCTACGCCACAGGTTTTACTCATAATCGTTTAACAGCAGCGTCACATATTCCTTACATTCTGCTGATGTTTCATTTATTTATTTATTTATTTTTAATAAATGCATTAACATGCAGATGTGTTGTTGTCCCTAATAAAATGAACAAGAAAAAAATCTGAAAAAATAAAATAATAATAATAATAATAATAATAATAATAATAATAATAATAATAATAATAATAAGTAAAATTTCAGCTTTAAATCCCTAAATGTTTCAACGCAGGGTTTCGCATTTCTTTTTTGCTTTTTTTTTTTAATAGTTTAAAATATAAACAGTAACTATAAATAGTTTAGCAAATTTTTTTTGCTCCAAAGTTTTTATTTGTCTTATTTGTCTCGTCTTAATTGTATTTTCCTTCCCAGATACTATGCCATCTTCATTAGTCTTCATCAGGATCTGTTGTGATTATAACCTCTGTGTTTGTGCATGTTGCTGCATGTAATAGAGGTATTAATAGATATAATTATTGTTTACTGTTATTTCACCTTCATATCATTCCTGCTTAGCTACTATTCCTTAACCGAGTGTACATGACATGGTTAATTGCAGATATGATATTACTCTTTCTGAAAAATTACACTTCGTTTTATGGGATAATTTCAATAAAATATGAAAGGTTTTCTTTATTTTTTTTTTTCCATGGTAATGAATGAGTGAGTAGCAGAAAAATATTGTAACGGTGATCTCGGTGCATAACACTGCATTTACTCTGAGCTATAAAAAAAATATTAATAAAAGAATTAATAAAAAATTAATTAAATTCTATTAAATGCTAAGCGTTTGCCAGATATAATTTGTAACCTTTGTGGTAACAGAGAGAC
>NC_083464.1:26510370-26520370 GCF_030014155.1 Tachysurus vachellii
CCATGTCTGTTGAATCGTTTGTGTTATTTTTTTGTTAATTCTGTAGGATCTCTCTGCAAATGTCTTCAAAAACGTCTTCAAATAAATCTCGTACCACAGCACGTACCTGTCTGTGGCATTACTACAGAAACTCCACCGTTAAAACCCGTAGTTTAGATTAATTTCTGAAAATAAGCACTTTTCTGACCAATCGGCTGTGAGCGTCGCTGCGGTATAATAGAATCCGTAGCTCGACGCAAGGCGAGCGTGCTGAATCCGAGCTCTACTAGATCATGCTGCCAAGTCCCTCACGGCTACTGATTCGCCATAATGGCACTGTAGTCATGCAGAGAAAGAGATGGAGAGCGAGTGGGAGAGCGAGGGACATCAGCCGCGATCCGCTGGGAGCACTAGAGAAACGAGCGACGAGAAGAAAGACTGAGTGCACAAGAAGAGAGAGGTAAATTGAGGCTATTTGAGTAGAACCCATTCTGAATTCCCTAAATCCCTTATTCCAGTCACACCACACCAAGCCTACCAACATGTATTCATCAAGCTATCACCTCCGTTTATCACACTGCTATGTGTGTCTCTGTGTGTGTGTGTGTGTGTGTGTGTGTGTTACAGAATGAATATATTACACACAAAATGCACAAGAACACACCTAGACACCACTACCATCAACGCATTTCACTCTGAAGCCTACACCACCTCTTCCATTTCATCTTTCTTCTTCCACTTGAAGTGTTTGATGGAATCTTACGGTTTTAGTATTACATGCTTGACAAACTCCACTGTTTCCCCATTTCCATGGATATCAAAGCAAATGTTTGTGAGCAGTCGGTATGCATATATTAGCAAGAAATTAATATTGAGTGACTAACATTTCAGACACAGTATTAAAGTAATACATCCGGAAGAAGCCACGTTCACTTAATAGCCCAGCGACAGATCTCTAGCTACCTTGCATTGATTTGTAACTTCTTCCTTTACACTCATTTTCATCTGATGAAGTTTAGAACAAAAGTTATCCATCCATCCATCCATCTATCCATTTTCTGTAGCGATTATCAAACACAGGGTCAGAGGGAACCTGGAGCCTGTCCCTGACACACTGGATAACGTGCTAACTCATCCTAAGGCACAATCACACACACACTCACGCGCATTCGTACTGTACACTACGGACGATTTACAGACAGTCAGCCTGCAGCACGTCTTTGGACTGCGAGATGAAACCGTGAGAACAAGCAAAGGCCACACCAGAGACGGTGGAGACGAGGAATTCTTCATGTTGTACTACTACTCTGGAGACGACGCTTGACCAATCAAAACAGAGGAACTGAAATAAGTTTTGTATAAAGGTAATTACACATAAATGAGTAAATCCGTTCCTTATCTTTGGTGTCAGTTGCTTACCCTGGTCATTAAAGTTAGTCCATCATAGGACACAACACCACACACACACTTCTAGGAACTGTACTGTAGCATCTCCCATTCATTCATTCATTCATTCATCTTCTACCGCTTATCCGAACTACCTCGGGTCACGGGGAGCCTGTGCCTATCTCAGGCGTCATCGGGCATCAATGCAGGATACACCCTGGACGGAGTGCCAACCCATCGCAGGGCACACACACACTCTCATTCACTCACGCAATCACACACTACGGACAATTTTCCAGAGATGCCAATCAACCTACCATGTATGTCTTTGGACCGGGGGAGGAAACCGGAGCACCCGGAGGAAACCCCCGAGACACGGGGAGAACATGCAAACTCCACACACATCTCCCATTCACCAGTACCAAAATATTTTCAGGAGATTTTGCCCAATGTGTTTAATTTCTGAGGTGCGTCATAAACTAGCTACAAGTTTGAGAGCCCTGGCCTTAGTTTTAATAATATTTAACATTTTCAAACTTCATAATCCACTACAGATGTGGCATTATTTGTCATGCCAATAAAACTGAGTTATTCTATTGAGAGATTGTGTGTGTGTGCGCGTGTGTGTGCGTGTGTGTGCGTGTGCGCGTGTGTTTGAGCAGATAAAGGATAAAAGCAAAGTAGATGAGACAGCGAAGGAGGAGACAAGAGGGAGATTTGTCTTTCTGTTCCTCACAGCATTATCCATTCAGTGCAGCAACAAAGACAAAAGAGAAAAATAATTCACTCCATTTACAATAAACTCGCTTGTGATGTCATTCCCATGCTGTCAAATTGCTTTTATTGTTCACTTGTATACCACACACACACACACACAAACACACACATACACAGACACACACTGGTTCATTCGTGGAATTCGTGGAATTCCACTTATCATAGCTTGTAGCTGGACACCCACTCTGTCCCTCGGGCCCTGCGTCACTGGACGTCTCGTTTCACGGAAAAAATGCCACCACGCCCTTAACAGGGCAGTCAGTCTCTGTCCTCTGTGCCATCAGAAACCCAGCGAGGTCATTGCGCCCTCTTAAATCCTAGCACATACTCTTTTTCTCCTGAGCACCTGCCTCGCCCACACACCCTCTCCAACTTTCCCCCATTAATGAGGTAAGAGGAGGAGAACAGGAGACGTTCATTTCACTCATTTAAATGAGGGCAGGACCTCATTCCAAATGGTGCTGAGTCACAACGAATAAAATGAAAACATTAGGTGATGTATTTATAGTCATTAACAGTTCAGGCTCACGAGGCAGAATTCTAGCTCGAACGTCTACTCGGGTCATTTTTAATACTTAGCGTAGTCATAAAAGCACCAATTTTAATGGTTAGTCTAAATAACACAGCAAACACCTCCAAACAACTTGATTTGTTTTTGTTTTGGATGAAACAAATATTGTTTTGATCCTCCTCCGAAAGCTCAGTGTTGTCAATTGTGTTTAAAAATCTGTCTTAAAAAAAAGAAAAATAATAAAAACTCCAGCTACAACAAAAGTGGCTCGAAACTGAGTCTTATATGAGACATAAATTTGCCTCGAGCAAGACAGCGTGAGTGGCAAAAAGCACATCAAATCTGACATTTGAACATTCTAATTTGGGCTACTTTCATGTGTGAACTGGTATCTGATACAGAGCTGATGTGTGAAGCAGCAGAATGAAACTCGTCAGATTTTTATAGCAATCCAAACTCTTGTACTTTCACCTTGGAGGGACTTCAAGTGAGATTTGCTTATAAAAAGTCTAAAAAGTTAAAAAAAAAGTCTACACACCCCTGTTAAACTGGCTGGTTTTTTGTGACGGAAAAATGAAGAACCCAGATAAATCGGGTCAGTTGTGTCAGTGATGTTTCCGCCCTCTATGTCAAATTACAGCATGTGCAAATTACATGAAAAGCAATCAGAAACTTTTTAGGGAATAAAGTTAAAAAAAAAAAAAATAAAAAAAAATAAAAAAAAACACACACACATACAAAAAAACCTTACAATTACCTAGCTGCATAAGTATGTACCCCAACCTAATATTTTCTTAAAGCACCTTTTGATTTTATTACACCACTTAGTGTTTTGGGGTAAAAATCTATTAGCATGATACTGTATGTCTTGACTTGGTAATATTTTCCCACTCTTTCCTGCAAAAACGTTCTACATCTATCAGATTGTAAGAGCATCTTCTGTGTACAGCCATCTTCAAACCAGCACACTTAACATTTAAAAATATACTTCAGTCAAAAACTTCGATCTGTTGGTTAAAGCATTCTTTTGTTGATTTGACTGTATGCTTTGGGTCTTTGTTATTCCGAAAGGTTCCTCTTCCCTCTTAACTCTCACCTAGCAGACACACAACGGATTTGCCTTAATATTGGCAGGTCTTTATAGATATACATGATTCTTCCACCTTGATGAAAGCAGTTCAGTTTGAAGAGAAGCAGCCCTAAGGCATGATGCTGCCACCACCATGCTTCAATATTCTTCTGATGATTTTATTTGCACTAGACATACCTTTAGAACTGGTCTCATCAGACCATAACACATTTAGTTGTGCTTGAATGTTCTGTGTGAGAAAGGTCTTCAGTGTCGCTTCCTTATCCCATAGACCAGACAAGTAAGAATATCATTTGAAAATAAAGCTTTGGGTCATGACCGAAAGGACAAGATCCTGGATACAGGCGGCCGAAATGAGTTTCCTCCACAGGGTGGCTGGGCGCTCCCTTAGAGACAGGGTGAGGAGCTCGGTCACTCGGGAGGAACTCAGAGTAGAGCCGCCGCTCCTCCACATCGAGAGGAGTCAGCTGAGGTGGCTCGGGCATCTGTTCCGGATGCCTCCTGGACGCCTCCCTGGGGAGGTGTTCCGGGCATGTCCAACTGGGAGGAGGCCCCGGGGAAGACCTAGGACACGCTGGAGGGACTATGTCTCTCGGCTGGCCTGGGAACGCGTCGGTATTCCCCCGGAAAAGCTGGAGGAAGTGTCTGGGGAGAGGGAAGTCTGGGCGTCCCTGCTTAGACTGCTGCCCCCACGACCTGGCCCCGGATAAGTGGTAGAAGAGGGATGGATGGATGGAAGTACACATCAGATATTTTCTGCAGGTTATACAAAATGTATCTCTTAGCAGCATCCCTGGTAAGCTTTTGTCTTGTCCTTCGTAGGGACTTCCTGTTCTTGGTGATGCCACTGTGATGCTCCATTTTCTCCATTTCTTGATGGGCTTTTATGATGGTACATCTAATGTTTCAGAAATTCTTTTATGCCCCAGATCAATACCTTTCATGACACCATGCAGGCCTTGTAAGCTCTTTGTGGACCAAGGCTTCAGATGTCGAATGAAAACAAGAAGATCTTTAGAAAATCCTACAGAAACAGCTGAACTTTATTTGGAGATCATTCAGAAGAATTGTACTGTCAGCTGTATGATCATTTCTTTTTGAATATGAGCTAGAACAGGATTCATCCATCAAGTTATTTATGTAATTTTTTTATGGTTGCTGTTTTTCCTTAATGTATTTTTTTATACATTAAAACCATTTTAACTGGGGTGTGTAGACGTTTAATATCCTTAATAGATAACTATTTTGATGGAGCATGCCTATTGACCTCAAGGTAAGTAGATGACAAGCATTATTATTTCTATTGTATATTACGTATATTATGCAGCAATAAAGACTGTCATTATCCACAACTATCCAGATGTTTTCAAAAACTTACTCAACTTGACCCAAGAGTATTGAAGTAAGCCATTTCTGTATCTACTTGAAACTTGCTTTTCCTCACTTCAGCGTAGCTTTCTTTAATTTTGCAGTATAGCTAGCTGGGAGATTGTAGTCTAGCTACAGTAGTTACTTTATCTTGACACTTGGAAAGTTACACTTGCAAAAAGGCTTCCTCAACACCGATCACCAACTGTTATATTAGAAACAAACGTATAAATTTACAGTTATTTCCTGGTTTAAAAAACTCTTTTTCAAAAAATTGTTCATTTTCAGTTATCTAAAATATCTACATTTTTAATTATAACCCTATACATGTAGAAGAAACGTTGGTTTGGAAAAAGAGACGAAAAAATAAAGTATCTGTTCTTTTTTCCCCCGCAAATGTGTGATAACGTTTTATGACAATAAACTTCATTTTCACACAAGACACAAAGATTTAAAATGATCCGTATCGCTGGCAATCTGTGTTGTTAAACGGCTCTAAGTGAACGACTGGCCTGTCTAATTTAATAATGACATTTAATACTTTTCGGTTTGCGGCTCAGAAACATTGACAGAAATGGCATAAAAGGACATCAAATGAAAGCAAACTGACAGTAATTCCTTGTTATAATTACTTCCAACTTTGAAATCCTATCAATATTTTTTTCTCTAACTCACTCTAAGAAGCTCTATAAGCAGAGCTATTGGTGTAGAAGCATACAGACTGGTTACCAATACAAGGACAATCCAGAGTGAAGTGTGTTAACCGAGTTGTAATTGGGCCACCAACACAGCTTCAATCTCTACTGGCTCAGATTCTACAAGTCTCTGGAAGTCTATTGGTGAGATAAACACCATTGCCTTAGTTGGTGTTTTGCCTGAATTGTGCTTGAAGAGTGTTGTCCTCCATGAAAATCTTTGTTCTACGAACAAAACACTCTCTACGAGGTAAACTATTGTTTAGTGTGAGCGTTTAGGCCCTGTGAATGTAGGTGAAGTCATCGTATATAGATTTATGGGATTTATATATATATATCAGTATATCTATGTTTTCTGGAGTATGTCTCTAGATCAGGGGAGTCAAACTCATATTCACAGTGGGCCAAAATATAAAACTGAGATAAAGTCATGGGCCAAACTGAATATTTATTGAAAAATGAACTGCAACTGATATGTAATGTTCAACCTTTTTCATATGGAAACAAACTTTAGTTTTGCTTGAACACAGGATTTGGAACAACCAGAGCTTGATATTACAAACACATAAGAAATTAAATTTGAAATAAAAGCCACATCAGTGGTATTTGTTTCTTATTTAAATAAATAAAATAAATGAAGCCTCTCACTGGGGGGTCAGGGTGGCTTAGTGGTTAGCACGTTCGTCTCACACCTCCAGGGTTGGGGGTTCGATTCCCGCCTCCGCCTTGTGTGTGTGGAGTTTGCATGTTCTCCCCGGGCCTCGGGGGTTTCCTCCGGGTACTCCGGTTTCCTCCCCCGGTCCAAAGACATGCATGGTAGGTTGATTGGCATCTCAGGAAAATTGTCCGTATTTTGTGATTGTGTGAGTGAATGAGAGTGTGTGTGTGTGCCCTGCGATGGGTTGGCACTCCGTCCAGGGTGTATCCTGCCTTGATGCCCGATGATGCCTGAGATAGGCACAGGCTCCCCGTGACCCGAGGTAGTTCGGATAAGCGGTAGAAAATGAATGAATTAATTAATAATACAGCCTGGTCTATTAAAAAGGAAGTGCGACAGAAACGAGCAGGACGGCTTATCCTACGGGTAGTTAACTTGTTAATGTGCTAAACCAAACCAAGGGCAACTGTATCATTCCAACTATTCTAAAGACCAAGAAAGAGTACACTGGGTCAAATTCAAAGTGGAGACGGAAAAGAAAGACAGGAGACCGTAGGCCATGTACAATGGTGTTGTGTAGATGGAAGATGAAAGAAGAAATAAATTCAAAGTAAATGATTAGTGTTTAGCAGCAGCTGATTCATGACATGTACTACCTGTAATCTGCTCTCAGTTGTTTTTCAGCACACTGTAGGTAAGAGACAGTGTGTGTGTATGTGTGTGTGTGTTGTTGTCATGACACACACCATCCAAGCCCATCTTTCTACAGTAGATGTGCTTTTGCTTCAGGAAAAAAGTGTCACGACATCTAATAGCCGAGTTTGGGCTTTGTGAGCTGGAGGGATCTACAGGCAGTGACAGCAAGTTACAGGTTTTACCAAATGTGTGTGTATGTGTGTGTGTGTGTGTGTGTGCTGAGAGCGCACACATAGCATCGGGGCAGGAGGGAGCAGTAGGACGTTCATCTCTGAGGCAGCTATGTGCCCGCACCTCAATCTGGAGCGAGAACATCTCTCGCTGTGAGCAATCTGTAGTCTTTCTCTCTCTCACTCTCTCTCACAAACACACACACACACTTTATCTCTCGCTCACTCAGAAATGCACTACTATCTTACACACACACACACACACACACACACACAATTCCTCCCTCGGTGGTGGTTTGTAAAACGCAGCCCTCTGCTAGCCTCTTTTCCACTTCACAAATTCTCCCTGCATGAAGATTACTCACACTCATTTTTCCTTCTCTTTCTTGTTCGTTCCTCCCTTTTTTCCACATTTCTTATATTTGTACAGAACAGCTTCTTTTCAATCGAAATAAATCGTCTTCTCTCGTTTTGCCTCGCTCTTTCAGCTTTCCCCATTCACTCTGATGAACATCTTGCGTATTTCTTTCTCTTGTTATCTAAGAATGTCCTCATTAAAAGGATGGAGGGATGCTAAAATGATACAGGGGAAATGGAGCACAGGGGAGGAGAAGGGCTGAATCATTTGCAGCAAATGTCTATACGTTCTATCTATCAGGGTATCCACCTCATTTCCCTCTATCTTAATTGGCATGTTTCTATCTAGAGTAAAAGTTCTGCAATTTGTACATGAACTTCTAAAAAAAAAAGTCCGTCTGTTTTAAGTAAAGTTAGACAATAGACAATCAAGAGCGCAGCAAGGAAACAACAGCCCCAAAACTGCCCCAAAACTGCACCCTATATGGTTATGACCTCAGTATTGCACTGTACTCAAGTAAATAACTTAACTAACTATTTAAGATGAGCATCTAACATTACCTGTGTCTGAAAAGCCCTTCTACTCTTCTGTACAACAGACGAAAAGCATTATGTACTTCTGGATTCTCAGTATTCATAATACAGTAGGTGAGGAAGACCCGGATGACCTGTTCCTTCTCTGAGATCCTGCAGTATGGAAACATTGGACACTCTGTTAATGCCATAATACGACATTTATTTTTCTTCCCCTTTTATTTCCATACCATTGTTAAATTGTCAAAAAAACAAACAAACAAAAAAAAGGTCGCAGGTCACATGACAATGCCAACATGGCGGATGTACAGTATGTCCAGATTGTATTTATATTACACACATACACTGATCAGTACCTACTGTATCAATGGAATTAAGTAGGCCCTGGATCAAATGCAGCCGACACTGAATCGAATGCGGTAGGTACTGAATCAAATGCAGCATACAGTGAATCTAATGCAGTACATATTAAATCAAATGCAGAAGACACTGAATCTAATGCAGCAGGTACTGAATCAAATGCAGCATACAGTGAATCTAATGCAGTACATATTAAATCAAATGCAGAAGACACTGAATCTAATGCAGCAGGTACTGAATCAAATGCAGCATACAGTGAATCTAATGCAGTACATATTAAATCAAATGCAGAAGACACTGAATCTAATGCAGCAGGTACTGAATCAAATGCAGTGGTCACTGAATTAAATGCAGTAGGTACTGAATCAAATGCAGCAGACACTGAATCAAATTAAGTAGGTACTAAATCAAATGCAGCAGACACTGAATTGAATACAATAGGTACTGAATCAAATGCAGCAGACACCGAATCTAATGCAGCAGGTACTGAATCAAATGCAGCAGACACTGAATTAAATGCAGTAGGTACTGAATCAAATGCAGCAACAGTGAATCTAATGCGTATTAAAATCAAATGCAGAAGGCACCGAATGGAATGCAGTAGGTACTGAATCAAATGCAGCAGACACTGAATTGAATGCAGTAGGTACTGAATCAAATGCAGCAGACACTGAATTGAATGCAGTAGGTACTGAATCAAATGCAGCCGACACTGAATCGAATAAAGTAGCTACTGAATCAAATGCAGCAGACACTGAATCAAATGCATTAGGCACTGAATCAAATGCAGCAGACACTGAATCAAATGCAGTAGGTCCTGAATCAAATTCAGCAGACAACGAATCAAATGCAGCACAGACTGAATTAATTGATCTTACAGTCTAATAAGAGCAAGGTCAAACCTTTTAGGCACAACTCTGCCGCAAAAACAACCCAAAGAACACTCTCCCCCGGGAGAAACATGGCGGTGGCAACAGCATCATGGTATGGAGGCTGTTTGTTTTCAGCTGGGACTGTGGCTCTAGTCAAGATATAATTATGGATAGTTCAGGTTTATTTTGGCACAGAAGATGAAGAAAAAAAAAAAATCACCTTTCAGCATGATAACAATTCAAAGCACAAATCCAAATCAACAAAGCAATGGCTCCAGATCAACACTTTGAAATGGTTGATTCGGAGCCCAGATCTCAAGCCAGTGGAATGACTGAAGAGGGAAGTACACAGGAGATCTGCTTGCAATCTGAGAGATGTGCAGCATTTTTGCAAGGAAGAATAGAAAAATTGGCAAATTACAATTAAATTGGTGGATTCTGGAGCCAAAAAAAATATAAAGTATTAGGTAAGGTGTTTGCACGCTTATATACCATGTTATTAAAATGTATTTGTTTTTCGTGTGAAGTCTGTTAAAGGTGGAAAAAC
>NC_083464.1:26522870-26525370 GCF_030014155.1 Tachysurus vachellii
AAGTCCTTAATCAGCCAATCACGTGGCAGTATAAATAATGTATAAAGATCAAGAAATTAACCAGAATATGGAAAGTGATCTAAATGTCCTGCTGCTCAGCTGGGAATTACAGCCACAACCATCACAGTTTACACAGAATAACCAATAACCATGGTTACAACTGTTGTGAGAAAAAAAAAAATCTTCTCAGAACCCAACCTTGAAGTGAATGAGCTTCAAGGGCAGAAGATCTCATCAGGGGATGTGGTAGCTCAGTGGTTAAGGTGTTGGGCTACTGATCGGAAGGTCATGAGTTCGAACCCCAGGTCCACCAAGCTGCCACTGCTGGGCCCCTGAGCAAGGCCCTTAACCCTCAGTTGTAAGTCACTCTGGAAAAGGGTGTCTGCTAAATGCCGTAAATGATATAAATGTTCTTTTGTGTGAAACTAAGGGAACTGACTTAGATAACCATGAAAGAAGGTATATGAGCTATGGTGGCTCAGATATCCATGGTTACAAACCATAGTGAACCATCTCAGAACCAGTCACACATCGGGTGAATTGAGGTGAATGAGCTTCATGACTGACTCATAGAAACTGTTTAAAATTGAAAATAAAAATAAACTCTGTGCATAATAAATCTGAATTTTTATCAAATAGTGAAAATGGCAGATGAGAGATGGTCAGAATTTAGTGTCAACATCATCGGCTGTTCTAGAGGACATCTAGGGAAAGTTCATTCCACTACCTCCGGTACCAGAACAGAGACAGAGAGACGTCTTGACATGCATCCATGTTGTGAAGCTACTGTTATTCCACGTGCTCGTCATGTTTGTAACCAGGTATTTGATTTACTGCAGGCTCCTTGTTAGCTCCAACCAGATTGGCCGTTCTCCTCAACAAGTTGTGCCTACTCAAACCTCTGAAGCTATGTGTACTTGTTTGTTTTTTGCATCAATCCGTGTAAAATGTTCTGCGTAAAAATTTATTTAGCCACCTTACTGGTGTTAGATGTAAACATTAACATAGGTTCATGAGTGTCATCTTAAAACCACAGCATATCATACATCAGAGTACATACAACAGTTTTACTGACCCATCACACATTCATATTTCTGAATATCCTCCAGGATCGATCGATCGATCAATAAATAAAGTAAGTACGTAAGTAAGTAAGTAAGTAGGTCAGTCAGTCAGTTAGTCAGTAAGTCAGTAAGTAAGAAAGTAAGTCAGTAAATCAGTAAGTAAGTAAGTCAGTCAGTAAGTAAGTAAGTCAGTAAGTCAGTAAGTAAGTCAGTAAGTCAGTAAGTACGTCAGTCAGTCAGTAAGTCAGTAAGTCAGTAAGTACGTCAGTCAGTCAGTAAGTAAGGCAGTAAGTGAGTAAGTAAGTAAGTAAGTAAGTAAGTAAGTCAGTCAGTCAGTCAGTCAGTCAGTAAGTAAGTCAGTAAGTAAGTAAATCAGTCAGTAAGTCAGTCAGTAAGTCAGTAAGTAAGTAAGTCAGTCAGTCAGTCAGTAAGTAAGTCATTAAGTAAGTCAGTCAGTAAGTCAGTCAGTAAGTCAGTAAGTAAGTAAGTCAGTCAGTCAGTCAGTCAGTCAGTCAGTCAGTCAGTCAGTCTCTATCTATCTATCTATCTATCTATCTATCTATCTATCTATCTATCTATCGCATAAATATTTATATTAAGCCAAGAGAGTCAAGAGTCTAGAAGCTTTTATTGTTATTTATTTATTCACAGTACACAGTGAAATGAGACAACATTATATATATATATATATATATATATATATATATATATATATATATATATATATATATATATATTACCATAGCAGACCGAAGCTGGATGTTCTACACAACAACACTGGGAATAGAGATGTAAAGGCTGAGAGTGAAAATTCACAGCAAGATGAATACAGGCAAGAAACTTAAGACGTTCTGCTGTTCCGAAAAAAGAACCGAAAAACCCATTTACAAAGCTTCTAATGAAAATCTAATGGTAAATCTTAAATGTGGAAATAAAAGTACAACGCATGTCGAGGAAAAGCTTACATGCTTACATAAATGCTTCAGTCAGATATATTTGTAAATTAAAACTCTGCACATCCTTCTTTCAGACAGAGAAGTATTTTTTTTTCCATCAGGGAGACTTTGTAGTTACTCATAATGATCATACCATTAGGGTTGACCCTTAGAGCACTTTCTGTAGGAATAAATGGATTACACGTACACATTGAAAAGCAGACAGTAAACCAGGTGCACTTCCTAATCTGTTAAGACTGTCATCATGGTGCGTTTCTTCTGAACGGTGCACATGATAAACACACACAGCCATTAGCCCAGCTCAGTAATGTGTACTTTGTTTAAAAAGTATGTCCTCTCTTTTGAACAGTAAAATATTGAGAAAGTAATCCACCTTATGGTTAGCACACTATCCTGACACCTCTGGGGTCGAGGGTTCGGTTCCTATATCTGCCATGCATGTTTTTTTTCAGTGCTTTTTCCAAGGTACTCCAGTTTTCC
>NC_083464.1:26530370-26552870 GCF_030014155.1 Tachysurus vachellii
AACCAGACTCAGAAAAGAACCTCATAATCATTAGTGAAATAATGCAAATGGAAATAACGTCCTTTCTACAACAGTCTGTGGAACTGTGGAAACAATATCTTATTGATAAAGTGCATCTATTACAAATGTGCATGTAGTGCAAATTGTAGTATAATTACACATTACATTGTTTAAATTGTCCATGTTTAATAAGGCATTAAATGACTGATGTTGTTAGGGCTAATAAACTAACACAGCTACCAGGAGAAGCACAGGACTACCGGATTCCATCCATTTCCTGTAGCGCTCATCTTACACAGAGCCGCAGGGAAGCTGGAGGAATCGGGACACAGTGCAGAGAACAGCCTGGATGTGGTGCCAACTCATCACACAGCACACAAACACTCACACAAACACTCACACACACAACCCCAGACACTAGACCACTGACTGGAAGGTCAGAAGTTGCCAAGCCACTTCTGGGGATGTCCATTAACCATCTACTGCTCGGTTGGGATATATGTAAGTCACTCTGGCTTTTAACATAAATTAATCTGGAGAGGGGGGGCACGATGGCTTAGTGGTTAGCACGTTTGCCTCACACTTCCAGGGTTTGGGGTTCGATTCCCGCCTCCGCCTTGTGTGTGTGGAGTTTGCATGTTCTCCCCGTGCCTTGGGGGTTTCCTCCGGGTACTCCGGTTTCCTCCCCCGGTCCAAAGACATGCATGGTAGGTTGATTGGCATCTCTGGAAAAATTGTCCCTAGTGTGTGATTGCGTGAGTGAATGAGAGTGTGTGTGCCAGGGTGTATCCTGCCTTGATGCCCAATGACACCTGAGATAGGCACAGGCTCCCCGTGACCCGAGAATAGAGGATAAACGGTAGAAAATGAATGAATGAGTGAATGAATCTGGAGAATCCTGATTAAACCCTGCAGTCTAGCTCAGGGGACTCTGGGCACAAGGCAGGGGACAACCTGGACTAGGTGCCAGTTTTTCTACACACAATACAGCAACTGGAGGAAACTGAAGTACCCTGATGAAACCCCTGAGAGAGAAAATGCAACCTTCACACACAGGACAAAAGACAGGAATCGAACCCCAAACCCAGGACCTCGGATATGTGTTAACACACTACACTTGTAATATGTTAAATATAAATAATCAAAGAAAAAATGTCACTGCAATGGAATTATACTAATCTAACTAGCACCGTATCATGGCGTTTTAAAGCACATAGGCAGGCAACTCAACCCTGTTAGAGGCGAGTGTGTAATAAGCTCAGCAAGCAGTTTGCCTGATGATAATCATCAGCTTGCATTATCTTAATCCAAGCAGCTCTAGAGCAATAAATAAATAAATAAATAAATAAAAAGCCCATTTTGCACACCACTCACGATTCGACGACTCGCCTCCGTTTGACATGGAAAATTCAAATAGGATCTGCCCCGAAACCACTACCTTATTTCATGTAGGCTTATTTTTGCCTCACGTTTTCTTACAGTTAAAACACCAAAGTCAAGTTTGAGTCCTAAGGGCCACCGTACCGATTCCTACACACACACACACACACACACACACACACACACACGGATTCAACTCATCAGATAATTAGCAAGGTCACAGCAGCTGCTAAGGTTATTACTGTTTATTCATGAGCTAAATTTTTTTAAGAGCTGAAAAAGAATAAGTAATAAGGGCAAGCATGAGGACTCGGGGTTCTGAACTCAGGACCTAGTGAAGTGTGTTGTATTGGCTTTGTCTTGCACTTTAAGTAAAAAGGTTAATTTTACTCTTTAACCCTTAAGTTGTGTTGTCTTATGTAGCTCGGTGTGTTTATGTAGAACCAGTTTCCTAGAGGAACCTTGTTTCATTTCATTATGTACTACAAATGACAATAAAGGTCTAACTGGGAAAGCTTACTGTATCTACAGAGGCTTGTTCTGTGTGTTTGGCTTCCACTTCTCATGTCTCAAGCACTTTCCATAGCAAGGACATCTCTCCATCTTTTTTTATTTTATTTTTATATTTAATCCTGACATGCTTGTACGCTCCTACATTAAAAAAAAATGGTCTTGGCACAATCCTTGTACACACTTGTTGTTCGGTCCCCTACACGTTGCTGCCACATTTCCCTCGACCCTCTATCATTGTCTTCTCATCCAGCAGGATGTGCTCTCTAGTTTGTCTTCACCGTCTGCTGCT
Organism: Tachysurus vachellii; assembly: GCF_030014155.1. Taxonomy (NCBI): domain Eukaryota; kingdom Metazoa; phylum Chordata; class Actinopteri; order Siluriformes; family Bagridae; genus Tachysurus; species Tachysurus vachellii. The sequence goes on from NC_083464.1 coordinate 26,532,553, forward strand.
TTCTCTCTTCTCTGCCTCGGTGTCTGTTTCTCCTCCATCCCATGCCATCCCTCCATCCCCCTAGGACGCAATTACACTCTCCCCCTGGATAGCGACTAATTACTCTGGCTTTTAAAAAAAAATGCCATGAATGAATAAATATGAGCGGGGGGTGTGGGGAGGGTGGAGTGCAGATTAATAAATGCTAATCCCTGGCGCAGTCCTCTGACTTGAGGACAGAATGAGCAACAGAACCTCTCTCTCTCTCACACACATACAGAATTCCACTACATTTCTACACCTATGCAGGACAAACAGCCTCTCTCTCTTTCCGTTACTCTCTCCATCTCTCCGTTACTCTCACTCTCTCTCTGACTCTCTTTCTGTTACTCTCACTCTCTCTTTCGATTACTCTCACTTACTTTCTCTCTCTCCTAAACTCTCTTTTCATTACTCTCTCTCTCTCTCTCTCTCCCTCTCTCGCTTCGTTATTCTCTCTCTCTACCTTTCTGTCTCTCTCACACTTCGTTGTTCTCATTCTCTTTGTTGTTCTCTCTCTCTCTCTCTCTCTCTCTCTCTCTCTTTCTCTCTCATTATTCTCTCTCTCTTCGTTATTCTCTCTCTCTTCGTTGTTCTCGCTCTCTCTCGTTATTCTCTCTCTCTCTCGTTATTCTCTCTCTCTCTCTCTCTCTCTCGTTATTCTCTCTCTCTTCGTTGCTCTCTCTCTCTCTCTCTCTCTCTCTCTCACTCCCCCCACCCCAGGGGGGCAACATGGCACTTAAACAGGGGGCACATTGGGAAAAGCATCTGTTGTGAGATCATATGCTCTCTAAACGAGGCTCCCTTTAATAAATGACAGGATAAGAAAATGCAGGGAGTTAAACGCCATCCGTGGCTCCACTGCAGCAGCGCGCTGTGTAAAAGCAGCGTGATCGTAATTGAAGCCGTGTGCGTTCTTGTTAGCTACAGGTCTGCCTAGTTTAGCGTTTGCAGTCATAACAAAAAAGGCTGCAGAAGAAGTGAGTGAAACTACTGAGTGATTGCTGATACGGAACTTGCGATACTGATGTGAGGAGAAAAAGTGTACATCTATCCAAACCTGAGCACTGAAACTATTCACGATGAGCGATACATTACATCACAAAGCTCTCAGCCAGTAAAATGTACTTGAAATCATGTTGTTTTTAACAGCTATAAAATGGTTCGTATAAAATAAATGCTGAAATTTGATTGAATCAACATAAAGTCTTTAAAAAACGTACAAAATAAATGTCTGTCATTTAAATAAAATAATAATAGTCTTAAATAGAATACAGTAATAATTATTTGTAAAATTGGTTATTGAATAATAATAATGAAATTAATAATAATAATAATAATAATAATAATAATAATAATTAGTACTTATAGACATATAACACAAATACCTAGAATTAAACAATAGAATTAAATGATATATCAACATTATCAAGCTCCTGTTTTCCGTTCCATCCAGTTAGAGTCCATGATCTAAGCCCAGACAGACCAAAGTGTTGAGATAATCTCACAAGATTACACATACAAGAGCTTGTGGTAGAGAGATCTCATGTCATACCACAATCGTATAGGTAAATAAAGGCAATATTTCATTTCTATAATAAAAAAAGCAATGTGACTAATACACACGTCAATGCTTTGTTCAACACTAACGCCACAGTTCGCTAGATGTAATGGAGGTCAGGGTGGACGCAAGGGAAGGGTTTTACTGTTACATGAAATGAAAAGAACCACAAACACACAAAAATGTACAAAAGAAACCAATCAGGGAAAACCATGGAGCTTAATCCGGAAGACTAATGAGACAATACAGAACAGGTGAGCATATCCATAACATAGGGGGGGAAACGGCACAAACAACAGAAGAAGAAGTTGCATAAGGGTGGATAAGGGTGCCCTCTGGTGGTCTGGTCATTGTGGTTGTGATGCTAGTTAATGTTGCGTTAGTCACGCATAGCCAGACCTTCAGACTGAAGACAGTAGCTCTGAACTCCATAGCGGCTTTATGGCCAAAGACCGGACAAGATCAACCAACAAAGACAGACCGGTGTGAAACCATAGATCGTTCATTTAAGAAATTTTTGCAAGTCTAAACTGGGAACTTCACATCATTTAAAAATCCAGCGTTTAGCGGATCCTCATAAGCGCTCATTCTCACAATCTCACATAAACACGATGACTTCCTTCTTCCATAAGGACCATTAACATCTGGAAATCATGTAGATCTCAACCAATTGGGTAACGTCTTCGAAACTCCAGAAGGGTTTATAATTTCTTGTTCAGGGCTGAGGTTAACAGAGAGTATGAAACAATGTAAGACATTGGAAATTTGTTGGAATGTTAATTCAACATTGATCAAGACATTAAATCAACCATGTTGGAAAGTAAGTGGTTGAAACATCACCACAATATCAACGCTGATTCGGTTTGCACGATTGGAAACATCCAGTCTATCCAAATACACACTACATGTAGAGTTTTGTCAGCTGTCCTTTAAAGTAACCTGTATTTTGATTAAAGAATATTTGCTTAATCTGTCTACATTTACCTCCAAACACATTCTGAGAGAAAATAACGGTAAATGATGGTAAATAATACACCTCATTCATGACTCCTCCTCATCAATCTACTGGAAGTCTTCTGAGATGTACAGTATCAGGAACATGTGCTGAGAAAATACCACCACAAAATGGAGATCAGATCTTTTCTAATCACATCACATGACATGACTGTTACTTCTATGATGCAGGAAATGAAGTTTGTTCTAGAAAGAAACCAGTCCCAACTTCTCCAACGTTTATGCCAAAAACGTGATTTTCTCCGAGTCGGAAAATACGAGAGCAAAAACGTGACCAATAATGACTAAAAAGGCCCAGATTCTGTATTTATGTACTGTGTGTAAGGGCATGTAGTTCATTCCTGTTGGATTTGGTCTACTGTTCTGTATATATTAAGAGTAAAGACCAATCTAGATTTATTCATGCATTTCTGAAATATCTGCAATTCTGAAATTTATTTATTTATTTTTTTTACTTCTGCACGTCTGTCTGTGTCATGCTGTGAATCATACTGTGATGTGAGTGTTAAAGAGCAGAAAAAGAAAAATCAGCAAGGCAAAACCCAGACACGGCATCAAACACACACACACACACACACACACACACACACACACACACACACACACCACAGACGCACAAATCCACTGTGAAAATCTACGGAGCCGTGGACAACGGACTGGCTCGATGCTCAAACTCATGCTAATGGTGATCTAGCTATCTTCCTCAAGGCCTGCCGAAGAACGCGGATTCAATCCGATCTTCAAAGGCTTAGTCTCAGGCATGGAGACTGAAAAAAAAAAAATGAAATGAAAGAATATGAAAGACTAACAGCTCATGATATATAGTCATTGTAAGTAAAATGGTTGTGTGTCTGTCTGTGTGTGTGTGTGTGTGTGTGTGTGTGTGTGTACGCATTTGTCATTTAAAAACCGTAAAAAAAAAATTTAATTAAATGTCATGGACGATGTTTCTTCAGCTCATACATTTGTGACCGAAAGGAACACAAATCAAAACACAAAGATTGTGTGAAGTGTTTTAGAGTTATTTAGAAAAAAAAAAACGCACTCATGAAGATAAATTCTGCTGAGAATCAACTGCAGAAGGAAAATATAGCCCCGTAATAATAAAAAGTTTATTTCTGACCCTGAATCTTATATTGATGTAGTTTGTGTGATGTTTGAAAGGCAGGAATGTAGCAGGTGTAGAAAATAAATAAATAAATAAATAAACTAGACATAAACACATGAAACTAGACGTAAACTGTCACGACTAGATATCTCACGAATAATCGCTGGGCAAGGAGCTTCACATTAGGCTACGATCACAGACGTTTGACTAGATCCTAGATCTGTGGAGGCCTGAAATCTAATCTCCAGCTCAGTGAGAAGAAGCCCAGGATTTAAGATGGATGGATGGATGAATGGATGGATGGATAATCATATGTGCATAAGAATAGTATGTGCATAGGAATATGTGCCAGTTGAATATGGGGCAGTGGTGGCTCAACTGGTTAAGGCTCTGGGTTGTTGATTGGAGGATCGGGGTTCAAGGCCCAGCACAGCCAAGCTGCCACTGCTGGGCCCTTGAGCAAGGCCCTCAACCTTGCTGTATCATAGCTGCCCCTGCACTCTGACCCTAACCTCATCAGTTGGAGTATGTGAAGAAAAGAATTCCATTGTGCTGTAATGTATATGTGGCGATAATAAAGGCTTCTATGCCCCGTTCTATTCTGTATAGACAGTACAATATACCTAAAAAATGATATTTAATTATATATGTTGTGCAAATATGTGGATTATGTACAAAAATAACCAGGATAATATACAGTGTTTGTACAGATAATATACGTAAACGGATGTAAACTAGGCTAAGCAACGAATGTCCAGTTATATACTATTAGAATTGGTGGAAAAGAGGTAACAGAGTGTACAAGCTGGAGCAGAACTGTAATGCGATTACAGACAGTGAAGTATTAGCGAGACGTCAGGGTCCTAGCGGTGTAGTGTAGAGTTCAGTAGGTTTCAAGAAGCGAATGAGTGAGGAAGCAGAGCATGTAAAGGTAGCAACACCAAAAGAGCAATGGAGGAGAAAGCATCGTCACTGGTGGCCATTTTGCTATTCATGACTTTTTTTGGGGTAGTGGGTGAAAACAGAAAGATTAATGGCACGAGCTGGAGTAAGGAGCACTGCTTAATAAAGGCAAAGCTAACGAAGTGCAAAATAACTAAATGACCCCAGCAGGTCCTGGAGTGGGCAATTTTAATGGACTTGTAAAGTCATGCAGGGCGACGCTCATAAATCGCTTTCCACCAGCAGATACTGTACGTGGACGCAGCAGGAGCGTTCCTTTGAAAGTGCTAAGCTCCGGACAAGCGGCGGCATTAAATGCCGAGTGCAAAGCCACAATTGCTTTAAATGAAAGCCGGACTAACTCTGACACACAGTGGGACTTCATCAAATGGAGGCACAAAGTGCTTTATTAATCAGCTGTTTATGTGCCGTTGCAGGGTAGCCATGTAGCACACAGGAAAAAATGTAAGGGTTATAAAGGGAAGAGTTGGGCAAGAGGACAGAGACAGAGACGAGTGAGAAGAAAAGTATGTTGGTTCAGAACCTGGAACTCTTCCATTTCGAGCTGGATATCATACACTCTCACTCACTCACTCATCTTCTACCGCTTATCCGAACTACCTCGGGTCACGCGGAGGCTGTGCCTATCTCAGGCGTCATCTGGCATCAAGGCAGGATACACCCTGGACGGAGTGCCAACCCATCGCAGGGCGCACAAACACACTCTCATTCACTCACGCAATCACACACTACAGACAATTTTCCAGAGATGCCAATCAACCTACCATGCATGTCTTTGGACCGGGGGAGGAAACCGGAGTACCCGGAGGAAACCCCCGAGGCACGGGGAGAACATGCAAACTCCACACACACAAGGCGGAGGCTTGAATCGAACCGTGTCCCCCGGATATCATACACCTAAAATTAAATTTGCTCCTATTTTGTTGTGTCCACGTTCACAATTGATTTTCTTCATCATGTCCCTCTCCACAGTGGTGGGTAATGTGAAGCTCATATGAAACCAGACACTCCAGTCTTGCAGAACGTGTAGTTTTTTTTTTTTGTTTTGTTTTTATAAGTATTTCTGTTTTTATCCAGCCTACTTGGAAAATATCTTCAAAGAAAAGTCAAAAAACAAAAGTTTCTTTCTTCAAAATAAATGGCGATATTTTCTCTGAGATGCCCCAAATTCTTGTATCTAAAATTTGAAAGTGTTATCTTCAACCATTTAATAAAATTCTGTGTAAGGTTTTCGACAGACTGAAAAACAAACCACTCACACTGAAAGACAAGATTTTACACCGGACTTGCAGACAGAAAATAATTTATTTGTTTACACTGATTGAAGATGTCTGATAATTCTGATAAGTTAAACAGTAGCGCACTCGCAAAAAAGCGTAAAACGCTGGCGGTCTGGTTTGAAATCTGGAAAAATCTGATATGAACAATTTCAAGAGAAATTAAAAGGTGTGCCAAATTGAATAGTACAGTAGCAACATAAGTAAATAAATAAGAGCTACACAGTTTAAAATGAGCTAGAAAATTCCTTTCTAATTATGCACTCATTAAACTCATTAACATGTTACAGCAATAAAAACTCTATCAGTTGTCTATTGTAGGTTTTTGGACATCTGACCAGAACATCTGACCAGAACAGGCTCCACGGATTTGAGAAGGCTTTCCTCTGGATTTGTGTTCATTCAGCCACAAGAGCTTCATGAGAGATACAGTAGCACGCCTGGGGTACAATCAGAGGTCCGGTTTATCCAAATAGTGATCAATGGGGTTGAGTCATAGTCACTCGAGATCTTCTACTCCATCCATACTGAACCACGGAGCTCATGTTGCGCACTGGGGTTGTGTGTCATGCTGGAACATGTACTGTATGAATTGTAATACTACAGCTTACAAAAAGAGATCTTAATCAATTCTGTGTTTCCAAAATTTCTAGTAACACAGATGGATGTCATGGTCAGTACAGTATATGATTGGCTTTAGAGTCTATTGTAAACGATGGTGTGTTTTAAGAAGCTGAAGGATTTGGACGGTTTTCAGATTTGTGATTATTTCTTGCTCATTGCATTAGCAAACTCCCACATCTAAATGCGTGACTGTTTGGCTCTTAAAGCCGAGGAACCGTGGGCTGCGTCGTGGAAAGTTTCTTGAACAGACTCTGCGGAAAATCGCTGAAAGTTTGTGTCGGTTTCAGGCTGTGTCACAGTACATGGTACATCATTAGAGACTCGGACACAGACAGCAACATGCCACTCTCCACATCGGGATTACCATTAGTGTCAACAAGAGGTCCTCTCTCTCTCTCTCTCTCTCTCTCTCTCTCTCTCTCTCTCTCTCTCTGTGTGTCCATCCCGTATTCTGCCTACATCTGTATCTCCTCCATCTCTCGGCCGTCTCTGTCTCTTAGGTGGAAAGATTGAGCACTCTCAATTACCATAATAACCGCTCCAATTAGTGTCCACTACTTATACTCTCTGATCAATAGCGATGTTACCATTACAGCTTAATACATCACCCGACCTTGAACTGCCACACACACACACACACACACACACACACACACACACACACTCCTCCTACTCTACAGACCCCTGAGTCACAGATTTCTATCTCTCTCTCACCTCTCAGTCCTCAACCCCTCTCTCCCCTACATCCCCTACCTTCCCACCCTGGATTACATCTCCATGGAGACAGGTGCCTGGCAACAGTTGGAGGAGGCGAGCGGTTGTTGTGGTGATGGCGACGTGAGGCGACGATGTCACGGCCTGATTACATCACACGCTGGCTGTTGCTTGCTTTTGTTATGCGTCAGTGTGATTTTGCTGGTCAGCGCTGTCACTCTCTCCATCACCATCTGGCCACTGCTCCTCACATCTTTCTGGTCCATTTAGGACACCGTGGTGTATCGGTCACTCTCTCTCTCTCTCTCTCTCTCTCTTCCTATCTTTCTCTCTCTCTCTCTCTCTCTCTCACACACACATACACACACACAAACTGCCTACAAAGCTTCTATTTCTTTCTACACAAAAGGTGCTGAATCAATGCATAGTCGTGAGCTCACTGTAGACTCTACGATCACTCTCTCTTTTGCTCTTGTTCTCTCTCTGTCTCTCTCTCTTACAAACACACACACCACATAGAGCACTCAACAGTCTATACATTCACCTTTATCTGACTCCGAATAAGGTCTGTGGAAATCCACCACACAATAACAGCTATAGAAAACACACACACGCACACAAACACTCGACGGACACAAACTGAAACAAGCAGCACAAAAATACACACCCACTCAGACAAAACCACAGATTTACTTGGTACACAAACACACTCATGGTTGGTTACTGAATATTATCCAGCATTACAAAGCACAATGTGGATGTACGATACAATATCACACGATCTGCACACACAATGCTGTTTACACTATTCCAAAGAAAAGCGAATACAGGTGTGTATTGTGCACAGTATAGTACGGAAAAACAAATAATACGAATGATGATGGAACACAAGGAAAGAGGATGCAACCTGTATAAACCTTAATACTTAATATAGGCATTGTTATTTTTATATATTTGTATGTATAATACATGGAGTACACACACACACACACACACACACACACACACACAAACACACACACACACACTGAGCAGGATTTGTCCAGTGACATTTTAAGACAAGGTCTCAGTGATTGACTGTGTGAGTGTGTGTGTGTGTGTGGAAGGGCACTGTAAGGTCCGTGCATGTGTTACAGAGAAGAAAGCATTATACTGTGTACAGCAAATTGCCTCATTTCCATTCCATTTAAAATCTTACTTTCCACCATCAGCAGCATACAGCTGAATTACACACACTGGCACAAACTGTCTGTTTAATTACCAGCCCTTGAATTGCCTCAGAGCGCTTACACACACGCACACAGCTGTTTCTAGTAGTGTGCATTTTTCCTGGCCTGGAGGCTTAAAAAAAAAAAAAAAAAAAAGCTTTTTAAAGGGATGAATAGTCAAACTTGTATTTATGTGTATTTATCATCAGTCTTCAGAAAGCTCTGTATCCTGATTGGTCGATCCAGTGGATCCCTATCCCCGAGATACAGAGTGACGAGGCGGGAATATGCTCAGGATGAGAAGCCAGTCCGTCTCAGGACACCAAAAACACACACACACACACCTTTGAGCTCATTTGTGCCTAGAAGCCAATCTGGCTGTATATAATTAAAGCATGATTTAATGAATTGATAAAGTTACAGTGAGTGAGAATGCAATCAGCACTCGTGGAAATAAGAAGCTATTAAAATAGATTTTTTCTTGTGTGAAAATGTGAAGCCAACCTCAATGTGTGTGCGTGTGTGTGTGTGTGTGTGTGTGTGTGTACACCTCTCTTTATGATTCTCATTCAAATCAGCACGCGTCATTGCTATGACATGAGGTCAGTGCGATCAGCAGCACGCTGGCCCCAGTGTGGGAGAGACGAGCAAAAGACACACACTGTGTGAACGTAACGTCCTTGAATGCGAAGCGAATGTTATTATAGCCCTTATCTCATGCACACACACACACACACCCACACACACACACACACACTCATATTCATGCCTTCTTCACTTCACTTCGCTGCAGTTTTCCATGTGTAGCTCTTTTAACAAAAGACGCTGTCAGAGAGCAGCTTTGCAGAAATCACCACATAAATTCAGATCCCAGAAGAGCAAACCAGAGAGCAACGGTGCAAAGGGAAAAAAACACAAAACGACACAAGGAAGACATCTTACTCATGTCGGATAGAGAGATTAAGAATATATTTTTGTACACACAAAAGACAAATAGTACACACCAATAACACCAAATAACACACCAAATTATAGAAAACTGTATAGAAAATAATTCACAATTCTAGCTTGTATACTTCTGGATTTCTATACATATCTAGCCACCATCTGACTTCAACTCTGTAACGGTGTGTAATTAACAGATTCTGTGACACTCCATCCATCCATCCATCCATCCATCCATCCAACCATCCATCTTTTGTAGTGCTTATTCTATACAGGGTCACAGGGAGCCTGGAGTCTATCCCAGGAGACTCTGGAAATTTTCACTTCGATTTAATTCCATTTATTTCTATAGCGCTTTTAATTTTCGACCCTTTCTTAAAGCAGCTTTACAGAAGCATAAAAGCAGAATCAAAATTTAACAGTCATTTAAAATGAAGTTACTATTTATCTCTAACATCTATCCCTAATGAGCAAGTCTGAGGTGATGGTGGTGAGGAAAAACTCCCTGAGATGACATGAGGAAGAAACCTTGAGAGGAACCAGACACAGAAGGGAACTTCATCATCATTTGAGTGACACTGGACATTAAATAATGTAAACACAAATAATGTCCTTTCCACTGGTAGTCGAATGAGGCAGAGGACACCTTGGAACCCATCACAGGGACAATCACACACACGATAATTTATTATTTAGAGATACCGATCAGCCTACAACGCATGTCTTTGGTGGTAAATGAGTGAGTGAGTGTAAGCCTGTGTGTGTGTGTGTGTGTGTGTGAAACCACATCCAGAATGTCCCTTGCCTTGTGTCCCGAGTTCCCTGTGACAGACTCCAGGCTTTCTGAGACTCTTTGCTGGGATAAGTGCTACAGAAAACAGATGCATGGATGTCAGTTTCTCTATATTAATTTCTTGCTAATAGAAAGTTGTGTAGAAGCAATATCACACTCGCAATCAACGTTCTTGCCATTGCTATATTGACACATACACACTTGGGATATACTGTAATCGAATAGAAAGAAGTTATTCAGTATGAACTGTTAACATGTTTTAAACATACAAAAATACGATTTGTACCATATTTATACACAATATTCACAAAAGAATTGTTTATATATGTAAGGCAGTGACTCCATACAGCTTACGCAGTGCCCATGTTGTGTACAGAGTAGTATTTACGTGTACGTTAATGGCATACAGTACGTTGTTCTGTCAGTCTTAAACCACATGAACTGTACATTATAATGAAGCGCTGCTCAAAGGACCCTAGTTTCACAGCATAACTGTGTCCAAGACCTTTCTAAGCTTTCTGAAATGTAGCAAAGAAAACTCTAACGTTTATAAAACGTCTGCTGTTTTAGCTAATCAATAGCGCTCAGGAAAGAGACAGTTTTGTTGTTATAAAAAAAACTTCCGGTCTAATCCACGCACACTTCCTGTTTTAATAAGGAAATAAACTGGTTCAGGATTTAGCAATTTCTTTGTGATTATTGCAGCCAAACAAAATTTATTAGATTTTGTGCTATTATTTCTCTCAAAATTTGTGTGTTTTGTTTTTAAACAAAAACATACTAAATTGGTAAAATTGCAAACACAAAATTCTTCTTTCAAACTATTCATTCATTCATTCATTCATCTTCTACCGCTTATCCGAACTACCTCGGGTCACAGGAGCCTGTGCCTATCTCAGGCGTCATCGGGCATCAAGGCAGGATACACAATGGACGGAGTGCCAACCCATCGCAGGGCACACACACACACACACTCATTCACTCACGCAATCACACACTACGGACAATTTTCCAGAGATGCCAATCAACCTACCATGCATGTCTTTGGACCGGGGGAGGAAACCGGAGTACCTGGAGGAAACTACTGAATTTTAAATTCTCATTTTATTTGTGTCATACACAACCATTAACAATGCGATATGCAGTGAAATGAAAGGGAACAGAACAGGGTCAAAGGAAGGATTTACAAAATGATAACAGAAATCGATGTAATGAAATAAAGTGAGATCAAATCTAAAAATGAGGTAAAATAAGATACCAGTAAAGACTCGTGTGTCCGTGACAGCTGTACTCATTGTTATGTGACGCGTCTCGTCCCAAATCCACAGAAAATCTGCTGTGCTTTTGAGAAAAAAAAATGGATTTTGTGTTCATTTCTACAGTCACTCCAGAAAGACCTGATTAATGTTCCTGTACATGTGAAGTAAAGTTTTTAAGTTAGAGCTGTAATATAATTTTTCATCCTATCATATCAAGTGTATGTGACCTAAATGAATGTTTGTTTAAAGGGAACAGTATGTTTCAGTCTGACCTTGCTGTGTGTTAAAAAAAAGTTGTTGCATTACAGAGACGTACTGAAACACACAATTGTTTCCTCTCCACAAGTCAGCGTGTGAAGGAGACAGCTTGTTATAGTCCCACTGACAAACACTCAGACTCACTCTCTCTCTCTCACTCTCTCTCTCTCTCTCTCTCTCTCTCTCATACTGTCACAAACTCTACTGATGACACACACACAAACATCCCAGCAGCTTATTCTCCACCGATCTCCTCTCATTTACCTTGTGTATGCAACCTGACTGGGATTTGTGACTGTTGGGGCAGCAACACTAAGCACGACAGAGCAGATATTAATCATCATATCATCCAAACAAACGCACACAGGTGCAGCTGCCGAACCTCGAACAATCACAGTGACTGTACCTCAAACAGTGAGGAAAGAGAACAATGAGGGAAGAGCAAAAGAAGAAAAGATACAAATAAGATTAATTTTTGTTTAGATCAGTGACTTTTACATGGCCTTTTCTGTCGGTGTGTGTGTGTGTGTATGTGCGTGTGTGTGTGTGTGTGTTTAGAATTATTATGTGTGTGTTTTTGGGAGGTGGGGTTTTGGGTCACAGTGGTGATGATAATTATTGTGTGTTATTGTGTGTGTGTATCTGTGTGTGTGGGGGGTGGGGCTTTGTGTCACAGTGATGAGGATAATTATTTGTGTTTGTGTTTATGTGTGTGTGTGTGTGTGTGTGTGTGTGCGTTTTGGGGTGGTGGGGTTTTGGGTCAAAGTGATGAGGATAATTATTGTGTGTGTATGTGTGTGCATGTGTGTGTGTGTGTGTATTTTAAAATGGTGGGGTTCTGGGTCACAGTGATGAGGATTATTTGTGGGAATGGTGGAAAGGGGGAAACACTACACGTGAGAAAGAGAATGAGAGATAGTCTGTTAGTTGCAGCCTCAGTATACTGTAGATTAATTAAAGATGTTTATCAGGAGTGACAGTGAAAAGCAGCATGGCCAAAAAACCAATAGAGAAATGAGGAGAGAAGGAGGGAGGAAGAGAGAGAATAAAGGAGGTGTGTGTAGATCTCAGCTGGTGGGATACGAGACTCGGCTAAGATACTGTCTCAGTTGCAGCTCGGGCCAAGAACAAGTCACTAATAAATCATACACAAAAAGTGTCTGAAGAAAAAGCCTGGGATGAACCAGAAATCTGTCTGAACGTAGTGCTTTGACTCTTTCTGATGTTTCTGATGTTTCATTCCACTGCTGCTGACTCCAGCAGCAAAATCAGATAATAATTCATAAACCTTTTAATGATAGACAAATCAGATCACAATATTAATATGCAGTAACAAATCCCTGCAAAACAGTGGGAAAAAACTTAAAAACGAGCAATTTTTTTCAAACCTTTTTTCAGTAATATATACTGAATAATATCATGTATAATAATACACTATAATAATATAGTAATACTGTGGATTGCAAAAAGACTGCATCGCAATAGTTTACAAGAGGAAAAGGGAGAGGAATTTAGGGTAGTCTGTAAACTACTGAATACTGTTGTGTTGCTGTTGTTCTTTCGGGTTCTCCCTAAACTACTGAATACTTTTGTTGTTTTGTTGTTGTAGTTGTTCTTTCAGGTGCTCTGTAAACTACTGAATACTGTTGTGTTGTTGTTCTTTTGGGTGCTCCCTAAACTACTGAATATTGTTGATGTGTTGTTGTTGTTCTTTCAGGTGCTCCCTAAACTACTGAATACTGTTGTGTTGTTGTTCTTTTGGGTGCTCCCTAAACTACTGAATATTGTTGATGTGTTGTTGTTGTTCTTTCAGGTGCTCCCTAAACTACTGAATACTGTTGTGTTGTTGTTCTTTCGAGTGCTCCCTAAACTACTGAATACTGTTGTTGTGTTGTTCTTTCAGGTGCTCTGTAAACTACTGAATACTGTTGTGTTGCTATTGTTGCACCTTTGGGTGCTCCCTAAACTACTGAATATTGTTGTTGTTGTTGCTATTGTTCTTTCAGGCGCTCCCTAAACTACTGAATAATGTTGTGTTGTTGTTCTTTCAGGTGCTCTATAAACTACTGAATACTGTTGTGTTGCTATTGTTGCACTTTTGGGTGCTCCCTAAACTACTGAATATTGTTGTTGTGTTGTTCTTTCAGGTGCTCTGTAAACTACTGAATACTGTTGTGTTGCTATTGTTGCAATTTTGGGTGCTCCATAAACTACTGAATATTGTTGTTGTGTTGTTGTTGATCTTTCGAGTGCTTCCTAAACTACTGAATAATGTTGTGTTGTTGTTCTTTCAGGTGCTCTGTAAACTACTGAATACTGTTGTTGTGTTGTTCTTTCAGGTGCTCTGTAAACTAATGAATACTGTTGTGTTGCTATTGTTGCACCTTTGGGTGCTCCCTAAACTACTGAATATTGTTGTTGTTCTTTCAGGTGCTCCCTAAATTACTGAATACTGTTGTGTTGTTGTTCTTACGAGTGCTCCCTAAACTACTGAATACTGTTGTGTTGTTCTTTCAGGTGCTCTATAAACTACTGAATACTGTTGTGTTGCTATTGTTGCACTTTTGGGTGCTCCCTAAACTACTGAACATTGTTGTTGTTGTTGCTATTGTTCTTTCAGGCGCTCCCTAAAATACCGTTGTTAAAAAAAGACAACCAGAACAACAAGAAGTTCTGCTGTGATCCAATCTCCAGACCAGAATAAAAAAAACAAACAAAGAAAGACAACAGATACATTTCATTTTGTTCTAAGGGTACACAAACTTTTGCAACCAAACCTGAATAATTAAACAGAGAAATGGAGGAAAATCTAAATAATTGGTATATGTACAAATAATATCTACTACAGGACACACAGTACACAAGTACATTGGTATAATGGTAAGCACTAACTAATTAACTAACTAGCTAATCAGAAATGCCTGACTATTATGTCATCATCACTTAAACATAAATTAGATTCTCTTGATTGAGAAATAGAACTGACAAACACTGCATTTCTATTGTGATCGCGTATAAAGCAAAACGTCTGGGATTCTGGACTCTGATATATCTTGAAACATGGAGTGTTTAACGTCTGTGCAGCTGAATTCTGGCAAAAAGCCTGTAACGTATTTTGACATCTCTACTTTAATAAATATATGTTTATTTGTTTGTTTGTTTAGCAGAACAACATGGATTTTTTTTTTTTTACTTTCTAATCTTCCCTCGGCTTCTGCTTAACTTTCAAAAATCTTGCTAGCTCAGTGGAATTTCTTCATGCGGTGACTGTCATGCTTCAGGTTTGTTGGATAGTTATGCGCTGTAGCGAAACAGACACAAGCCTAATCAATTTAGTTTGTAATCAGATATTGGCTGTTTAATTGTCTGTTAAATGTTCCTAAGTCACAGTCACTAGGAAAATCTTTAAAATAAGAGTCATAGGCTCGCTTACAATTTATTAGGAACACTTGAACACTTGCTTCTTTTATTTTCTGTTTTTAGCTACACTTATTAAAACCTAGTTCTTGATAAGTGAATAATGAATCACTTTAATTCTAGTTTATCGGTTGAGTAACAAATCAGTTAATCTAGTAAATTAGTTGAGAAGTAGATTAGGTCAGTTTTAGAGAATCAGTCAAGTCAACTGAATCAGTTCAGTTCTAGTGAATCAATTGAACACTGAATCAATTCTGTCCTAGTGAATCCATTGCGTAGCGAATCAGCCGAGTAGCAAATCAGTTCTCTCCAAGAGAATCCTTCACATAAATTCAGGAATCAACTGAGTAGTGAATCAGCTTGGTTCTAATGAATTAGTGACATACTGAATAAACTAAATAGGAATCATTTCAGTTCTATTGAATAACTTATGAAGTTATTTTGTTTTTTGTAAATCAGTTCTAGTTAGTCAGTTAAGCACTGAATCATTTCTATCCTAGTGAATCCATCGCATAGGAAATCGGTTTGGTTGTTGTGAATCATCTGAGAAGCAAATCAGTTATGTCCTAGTGAATCCATTGCATAGTCAATCAGCTGAATAATGAATCAGCTCTTTTCTAACGAATCGTAAACATAGCAAATCGGTTTGGTTCTAGTGAATCAGTTGAGTAGTGGAACAGTTCAGACCTAACGAATCACTTTAGTGAATCAACTTCTTTGTCATCTAAAGACAACACTGCAGTCAGGCTCTGCTCTGTTAGTTGTAAGAAGAAATGCTGCATCTGAGTAAAGTTATCTATATCTATATCTGTAAAACCGCAGGTGCAAACAGCCCCGTGGTGCAGTAAGGAAACAAGATTAAATCTCAGCCACTGCCGATTCTAATATCTCTTACACTGCTGCCTATCATTACACCCTTGAGCAAGATATGTCCTTGCGTTATGAGGAAAATATAAAGATTTCCTCTTTTGCTAAAAATATGATGACAGAAAGATCATAACTGCCCATTTTGGAAGATGAAGAACCATATAATCTTAGACAGAACCATCGAGGTTGCAAGAAAGAATCCTGTCTGACACCTAGAACTGTTTTTAGAAAGCTGAACACCTAGAACTGTTTTTACAACATCTAGACCTCCAAAATGAACTTGGAAACATTTTAAGTCTATACTCTTTGCAGTAATGATAGGTGGTAAATTGGCCCCAAATGATACATGAACGATCAATACAGCTTTACAATCGACTCTTTACATAAAATGCTGAGTGCTGATAATTAATCAATGATATTAAATGAGCTGTGAATTAGCCAAGCATCTCAAACAGCACCCATAATCACTAGCATATCTACTAACATCCACTCACTGTCCAACTCGAAATGGTATCAACCCTCCACCAAAAAAAAAAAAAACAAAACAAAAAAATAGCACTGGGACACAGGGTTATTAATGTACTCCCAATTTTTTAGAACCTTCTGAGGAAAGATGTTAAATCACGGCACTCAGCACCAGCCTATACCACAACTTTTTAACAGCCACCACTAAATTCCATTTCTATTCTCATTCTGTTTACATGCGGTGAGAAATGACCCTGGATATGCACTTACTCACCACTCAAGGGAGTGCCTGAAGGGTAAGTAAACACCTCATAAAAGGCTTTTGTGAGTTCTGAAAGAAGAGAGGATTTAGAACGCATCAGGCCTTCAGGATAGCAAAGCATGTGTCGCTTCCCATCAGCTCATGCAGAGCTTTACACCTGTCTGACAAAATGCTGAGGTAAAAAGCGAGCATGAATGACTGAGTATAGAAAGTTCACCTGAGCCCCTTTCTTTGCAGGATGCATCACAAATCTGAGATAAAACAGATGAAAAAGGCTTGCTTCTCTCAGTCGTTCCAAAGGGCTAATTTGGTTCTGTGAAAAAGCCTGAAAACTTGATTACTACTGTGGATTGAGTTGCTTGTAATACACCATGCACACTCCTGTCTGTTTTGCCTGTAAAAGGGCAGATATACTTACTCACGAGTCAAATCCATGATCAACGATGCACAGTTCAGTTTAATGTGGGTTCAGGGGTCAGGTATTAAACTGGCATCAGTAAATCAAAGCTAGTGTTAATCAAAACCCTAAAAATAAAACCTTGTGTCGATTCTCGTTGTGCCACCAAAACAGCTTTGACCCGTAGAGGTATGGATTCCGCAAGACCTCTGAAGGTGTGCTGTGGAATCTGACACCAAGACATTATCAGCAGATCCTTTAAGTCCTGCAAGTTGTGAGGTGAAGCCTCAATGGATCAGACTTGTTTGTCCAGGACATCCTACAGACACTTGATCAGATTGAGATCCGAGAGAATTTAAAGGTCAACACCTTGAACATTTTGTCATGTCCCTCAAATCATTCCTGAGCAATTCTTTCACTGTAACAGGTTGCATTATCTGGTTGAATGAGGACGTAGCCACTATGGAATATTGTTTTCATGAAGCAGGGTACCTAATTTGCAACGATGTCTAAGCAGGTGGTACAAGTCAAAGTGCCAGGACATATTAAATGTGCGAGAAAACATGATTCTTCAGAACTGACCACCAATTGCTCAATGGTCCGGTTCTGATGTCCATGTGCCCATTTTGGTAGACCCTTTTGATGATGGACTGGAGTCAGCTTGGTCGCTCTGATTGGCCTTCAGCTAAGCACACAGCCAGCCATGAAGCACTGTGTGTTCTGACACCTTATTAAAATGCCTTTCTTAGCCAGCATAAACCTTTAAGCGTGTTTAAGCATAGCATAAAAGTTAATGCAAACACCAGCGTTAACGTTTTTAACAATTTGTGCTTCAGAGGCTTTTCTTTTCTCTGGGATTGGACAAGACAGACAGACTAGCCTTTACTCCACATGTGCATCAATGAGCCTTTGATGCCCATGACACAGTTACCATTTTACCAGTTGCTATGAACTAGTCACAGTTTTCCTTCTATAAATGTCAATCAGATCCTTAGGATTTTTCCAACACTTTAAGAACTGACTATTCACTTGCTGGTGAATAAAAACAACCCTTTAACAAGTGCCAGAACAAGTTAGTTAATGTTATTCACTTCACCGGTCAGTGGTTCTAATGTTAAGGCTGATTTACATAGCGTACGTACAAAAGTACTCATACTAGTATGATGTGGGTCACAAGGGCAATATATCTCATATCCCAAGGCTAACACTTTACCTGAATTATCTGTCCACAGGTAGTAGAGACTTACAGTAACTAACCTTAACTAAATCTTAACTAAAACTGAATTAAGCTGCTTTAGACACATCAGACACAAGTGCAAATTCTGATCAATTCAAAGACAAGGAAGAAATCCAGAATTCTATAATCAACAATTTGACCTTGCTAATTCAGTAATCCATGTATGAAGAACAAGCCCTTGGTCCAGGTTCAAGCCAAACAAATTTTGTCCATCTCGGTTAGGGTGTGCAGGCCACCAGCCAATCTTCATTAAACTGACTGGGTTCGCTCATTACCTTACTCCCTCAGGTGAACCTGACCCATCTGCTTTCACTGTGTAATCCCTCTGACCTCATCAACCAGAGCCACATCCCCTTGACCTCGCCACTGGCACTACGCTGCTGAACTGGATAGCAAAAACCAGCATGTCCTCTAAATCAACCCAACACTTTCAGCCTGCAGCAGAAGTGATTAATAACTTCTGATGATGAAATGTGCGCTCAAGGTATTTAAAAAAAAAAAAAAAAATAGGTATCTCAAACAATTCCTAACCTAAAGTGTTCTAGATGACGTGTATCATATATACAATATATACATTTGTAACTAAAATGATTAAACAGTATCTGAGAATTTTGGGTTTTTTTGTTTGTTTTATAGCAAAATGAACCAAATGGTGTGTGAATGGAATATACAAAACCTGGTTTTCGTAACTTAATGAATTAAGCCCATTTCCAACTTTGGGTGTCACTCTATACAAACGAGAATTTTTTTATTCAAGCTTGAATTTTAAAAAGCGAAAGCTCTTCTGAAAGTGAACGTGATGTGACATACGGCTAAGTACGGTGACCCGTACTCAGAATTCGTTCTCTGCATTTTAACCCATCCAAAGTGCACACACACAGCAGTGAACACACACACGGAGCAGTGGGCGACCATTTATACTGCGGCACCCAGGGAGCAGTTGGGGGGTTCGGTGCCTTGCTAGAGGGTACCGCAATCGTGGTATTGCCGGCCCGAGACTCGAACCCACAACCTTCGGGTTACGAGTCAGACTCTCTAACCGTTAGGCCACGACTACATTTACATTTCCAGCATTTGGAAGACGCCCTTATCCAGGCCTTGCACAGGGGCCCAACAGTGGCAGCTTTGTGGACCAGAGATCGAACTCACAACCTTCCGATTGGTAGCCCAACACCATAACCTCTAGGCTACCACGACCACATCTGCTAAGTGGACGTGAAATCAGTGTTTGGATTCAGATGTGTTTTTCTTGTTAAAAAGGTCTTCAGTTTTGATGCGGCTGTGAGAAGACATCAGTGGTCGAAGTGGTTTTTCTTGTTATTTATTTATTTATTTATTTATTGTGCCGCTGGGATAAATCTGCTTTTGCAATTTGCCAAATGGAAATGAGGAGCTGTGGGTAAAACAGTCTTATCAAATTAAACTCGAGTTCCAGGCAGCACTAGGGGGAAAACTCAGTACTCCAACAATAAAGGTTTGTGTAATGCTATTACTTTTGTCTGTACTAACACAATTTAAGAAATGACTTTGAACATTGGATTTATACTTGCTAACACAATTCTTCTTCTGCTCCACAAAACTGAGAGCGGTCACACGGTTACTAAGGACATTTATGATGGTGGAATATTCAAGAAGCTGTAATAGAACAGTTGTTTTTATCACAGTACAGAACATTATGCACATTCCATGTGATAACAGGAAACGTTTTTTTTTTTTATTCTATTATTCGCGGTTAGAAAGCTAGCACCGTGGAACAAGCAATATAAATACTACTGAAGTAGTAGAGCAACTGCTGTTAAAAACGATACGAGAATAAATGGAATGTTAGCATCATGGCATCCTCACTGTGGAGCTGTGAAGGAGTAAATTACCCGCTTGTGCCATTCTACCCCTCGTACACATTCTCCTAAATGTGTAAAAAAAAAAAAAGT
>NC_083464.1:26557870-26567870 GCF_030014155.1 Tachysurus vachellii
CTCATTTTCTCCTCTTCATTTTTGATAGTTAAACGCTATGATTTCTTTAAAATCTAACCCGGACTGTTCAATTTAGACCTAATTGGGCAATTTAAAAGATCCCTTTCTGTGCATACAACTCTATTTTGACATTTGAGCTTGACATTTGCATGGAATTGCCCTTTTATGCTTGACTGACATAGAAAAGTTGTGAAAAGGGAAAAAGATGTGAAGATCTTAAGTGTGACTGAGACGCATTGTATAAAACCACAATGATGTAGAGGGAAGAGAACAAACGCTGACTCGTCAGAAACAGCAGGGAGCCGTCTAGATTAAACGCGGCCTGCTTAGATACGGTTTCATAAAGACGGTATCCTTCACTGTCCTACGTATTTCCTAATCCAGCAGCAGCGGAGAAATCTGGAGAAAAACAGCACCGACAACGTGGAGGAGAAGAGACGGAGCAGGGTTTTGAATCGCTGTTATTTGAGCCTATATTTATCATTAGGTATAACTGGTGTAATCACAGATCCAGCTGTAGAAGGCTTTGTGTTTAGGTGTCTGTTTTGTTCCTTTGTTGGTTGTTCTCTGCATTTAATGTTTTTGTGATGTCACACTCCACAGTGGTGCTTAAAGGTGAGGTCTGTGTTGTTTGAGAAATGCTTCTGAAAACTGAGTCGGGCCGACAAACAAAACAAACGTGTAGCCAATGAGCAGAAAGGGGCGTGTCTTGTCAATATGGGCGGAGAGAGTGTTCAGTGCGCATGTGTGACATTAGCAGAAAGCGACTGGAACATTGACATGGAGGATAAAAGCGAAAAAAGGCTTACGATAAGGCAAGAAGTAGGACTCGTGTTAATATAGGATCAGCTTTCCAGCGCTGGAGAGAACTGAAGGAGCAGGAAGGCCTGAGATGGGATGCCGAGGTTGCTTTTTTCCTTCTCGATAGGTGAGTAACGTTGGTTTTGCTTTGTTATACAGAACTAATATTTGCCGTCCTTTGCATGATTATGCTTGTGTGTCATTTTTGCTTGTTTGTTTATCTGCAATCGTATTGTTCTTCCCTTCAGCTATGATAAAGACACATTTCTTTCCATTAGTTGCCTGGTTTACGTATGTATGTGTGGGCGGAGCTATAAATACAGGGGTGGGACCCATTTGGGTTGGGGGCGTGTTTGTTTTGGTGATTTCAAATGTCAACATTGGGTTTCAAACAACGGAGACCCCACCTTTAATGTGTAGCTCATATGAAGTATTTCTGTACAAAAATAATAATATATATTCATAGAAAATCTTCAAAATAAATTGTGATATCAAACCCATTTCTTTTCTTGTGCTTGCACCAAAATTCTGTAATCCCAACAGCAGGAAACACAAATCTCTCACACTAAAAGCCAACAGATTCCCGACTCATTTCACCTCGGACTTACGAAGGAAAAATAATCTGTTTGTTTAAACCGATTAAAAATGTAAGCTTTCCCTTAAAATGTTTGAATCGTAACAGTAACTAGCGACACAAACATGCACATGCTGACCTGTAGCACTGCCTCACCATATGTAGTGGTGTGGATTTTTAGTGCTACAGTAATCGAGTATGTGCTCCAAATCCATCTGTGATGGTGGAACGTGCCAGAATTGGACTCATTTGCATAAATGCTCGATCGGAGCAGCTGCGATGGCCTGCATGATCACAACACACAGATGCACAAATCAATACTGCAACACTGCAATAACAATTAAACAACATATTACATGGCAACATGTGTAATTCACCCTCTTTCTCTCTCACAAACACACACATATATATATATATATATATATATATATATATATATATATATATATATATATATATATATACAGTATCTCACAGAAGTGAGTACACCATTCCCATTTTTGAAAATAATTTATTATATATTTTCATCTGACAACACTGAAGAAATCACACGTTGCTACGATGTACTGTAAAGTAGTGAGTGTACAGCTTGTATAACAGTGTAAATTTGCTGTCCCCTTAAAATAACTCAACAAACAGCTATTAAGGTCTAAACCGCTGGCCATAAAAGTGAGTACACCCCTAAGTGAAAATGTCCAAATTGGGCCCAAAGTGTCAATATTTTGTGTGGCCAC
Source organism: Tachysurus vachellii (assembly GCF_030014155.1). Taxonomy (NCBI): domain Eukaryota; kingdom Metazoa; phylum Chordata; class Actinopteri; order Siluriformes; family Bagridae; genus Tachysurus; species Tachysurus vachellii. Next base: position 26,559,980 of record NC_083464.1, read on the forward strand.
CATTATTTTCCAGCACTGCCTTAACCCTCTTGGGCATGGAGTTCACCAGAGCTTCACAGGTTGCCACTGGATTCCTGTTCCACTCCTCCATGATGACGTCATGGTGGATGTTAGAGACCTTGTACTCCTCCATCATCCATTTGAGGATGCCCCACAGAGCCATGCTTGGCCAGTCCGTCACCTTTACCCTCAGCTTCTTTAGCAAGGCAGTGGTCATCTTGGATGTGTGTTTGGGGTCGTTATCATGTTGGAATACTGCCCTGCGGCCCAGTCTCCGAAGGAAGGGGATCATGCTCTACTTCAGTATGTCACAGTACATCTTTGCATTCATGGTTCCCTCAATGAACTCTAGCTCCCCAGTGCCGGCAGCACTCATTCAGCCCCAGACCAAAGAAACTTGTCTTTGTACTCCTCACCTTGTTGCAGCCACACAAGCTTGACCACATCTGAACCAAATAAGTTTATCTTGGACTCATCAGACCACAGGACATGGTTCCAGTAATCCATGTCCTTAGTCTGCTTGTCTTCAGCAAACTGTTTGCGGGCTTTCTTGTGCATCATCTTTAGAAGAGGCTTCCTTCTGGGATGAAGACCATGCAGACCAATTTGACGCAGTGTGCGACGTATGGTCTGAGCACTGACAGGATGACCCCCCCGGCCCTTCAACCTCTGCAGCAATACTGGCAGCATTCATACATCTATTTCCCAAACACAACCTCTGGATATGACACTGACCACGTGCACTCAACATCTTTGGTCACCCATGACGAGGCCTGTTCTGAGCAGAACCTGTCCTGTTAAACCACTGTATGGTCTTGACCACCATGCTGCAGCTCAGTTTCAGGGTCTTGGCAATCTTCTTATAGCCTACGCCATCTTTATGTAGAGCAACAATTTGCCATGTGGTGCCATGTTGAACTTCCAGTGACCAGTATGAAAGAGTGAGATCGATAACACCACATTTAACACACCTGCTCCACATTCACACCTACGTACCTTGAGAGAAAATGGCTAATTGGGCCCAATTTGGTCATTTTCAATTAGGGGTGTACTCCCTTTATGGCCAGTGGTTTAGACATTAATAGCTGTGTGTTGAGTTATTTTGAAGGGACAACAAATTTACACTGTTATACAAGCTTTATAATGCTTTACAAGCTTTATATGACACTCACTACTTTACATCGTAGCACAGTGTCATTTTTAGAGTGTTGTCACATGAAAAGATATAATAAAATATTTACAGAAATGTGAACGCTGTACTGGGGGGCACGGTGGCTTAGTGGTTAGCACGTTCGCCTCACACCTCCAGGGTTGGGGGTTCGATTCCCACCTCCACCTTGTGTGTGTGGAGTTTGCATGTTCTCCCCGTGCCTCGGGGGTTTCCTCCGGGTACTCCGGTTTCCTCCCCCGGTCCAAAGACATGCATGGTAGGTTGATTGGTATCTCTGGAAAATTGTCCGTAGTGTGTGATTGCGTGAGTGAATGAGAGTGTGTGTGTGTGCCCTGCGATGGGTTGGCACTCCGTCCAGGGTGTATCCTGCCTTGATGCCCGATGACGCCTGAGATAGGCACAGGCTCCCCGTGACCCGAGGTAGTTCGGATAAGCGGTAGAAGATGAATGAATGAATGAATGAATGAACGCTGTACTCACTTCTGTGACATACTGTATATATATACACAGCTTTGCTCATTGGTGTATCTACGTTCTGTTTGACATTATGTAAGGGCAGCGGTGTGGAGGCTCAGCAGTGCAGCTTCTCGGCTATTGATCAAAAGGTTAAGAGTCTAAATCCCTGCACTGCAAATCTGCCATTGGAGAGCTCATGCTCTCATGCTAGGGCTTTACCCTTCAACTGACAAACACAGTACACTACTGACCCTGTGCTCTGATCCCAACTTCCTCCCCGAGCATCCGCACCACAAGCACAAGAAAGAACGACATGTCGAGATTGTGTTATCACAAAATGACAGAAAAAGGGAATACATTCAAAATGATCAAGCATTAATGTTAATGAGACTGGGATTATTTAACACTTATACAATAGAATAAGAAAACATAAAGCTTCATAAGCGCTAAGATCCTTTGTAGCAGGGAAAAAGTTTAACAAAAGGAACAGACTTCAGCGTTACTCATACACACTAATTAACATTCAGGAATTAACCACAATGTGTGTGTGTGTGTATGGGTGTGTGCAGGAAACTAATGGACAAGCAGGTGTTGTGATGTTGCCCCATGTGAAGCGTCTACTTTTCCCATCTGAAAATGGATTCCTTTCTTCTTTGTGTTTTAATATTCCGGCATGTCCGATAGTGTTTAGTGTCCCAATGATACCACGAGAAAAGCTTAACACCGTTTGAACTGCTTAAGGTTATAACTGGAGGCTGTTCACTGCTGCTGCTGAGGATGGTCCACATGAGGAGCCTGGAGGTCACATGAGGAGCCTGGAGGTCACATGAGGAGCCTGGAGGTCACATGACACCGCTGTAGATGGAAGCACTTATTACATGGATTTAGACTGGAATCATCATAAAGTTTTACAGGTCCAAACTTTCCTTTATCTCTCTATTTTTCTGTCTCTCTCGGGTATCTCTCACCTTCTGTCTCTCTTCTTCTGCCCCCCGTTCACTCTCCTTCCATTTTTCCTTCTGTCTCTCCCTCTCTCTCTGTCGGTCTCTTTCACTCTGTTTCTCCTACTGTCTCTCTCCTTCTGCCCCATTGTCTCTCCTTCCATTTCCCATTCTGTCTCTCCCCAGTCTCTCTCCTTCTGTATCTATCGGTCTTTCTCTCATTCTCTCTCACTCTATTCCTGTCAGTCTGTCAGTCTGTCTGTGTCTCCCTCTCCCTCTATTTCTTTCTCTCTCCCTCTACCTGTCACCTTTCTTTTTTTCACTCTATCTGTCTCTCTCCCTCTGTTTCTCTATCTGTCTCTCTCTGTCTCTCAGCTTCAGTCTCTCCATCTCTCTCTCCCTTTGTTTCCCCCTCATTTCCTCATTTCTCCCTTTGTTTCCCCCTCAAAGCTGCAGCTACATCACCAAAAGGTCAAAGCTGTCAGATATTCCTATCCTTGTGGGTACATTTGGTCCTTCGTAAGATATAAAAGCATGCCCACACACACACATACACACACACATACACACACACACACACACACACACACACACACACACACACACACACACACACACTACAATGGAATTGACTTAAGTGTTCCTTAGGTTGCTCTCAAATTGTCTACCAACTTCAGAGCATCTTCATTTACTTGAGTCAGCGCCACACACACACACACACACACACACACACACACACACACACAGGTGTGAAAAATGTTTTGAAGTTCAAGCAATGGCTGAGTAAAAAACGCATCAAAGGCTGTCACGAGCCAGAGAGTCTGACAAAAAGAAAAATAATTCCATCTGAATGGATAAATCGGTGAGAACAAGAGCTGGCATCTGACATGTACATGAAGAGAAGAGAGAGAGAAGAGAGAGAGAGAGAGAGAGAGAGAGAGAGAGAGAGAGAGAGAGAGAGAGAGAGATGGAGGAATGATACAGGTCGAAAGAGTTGCATGTCTGCAGAGACTGAACGAGCTGAAAAAGAGAGAGAATGAGACAGAAGAGGGGATAGTTGGTAAACGACTGTCACTGAATGCGCTGTGAAGTGGCTTTGACACTGTTTCATCCCTCGCTCCTGACTCACCCTTCTCTCCTCTGCAGTACAACACTGCCTGACACCACTTTTTATTCAGCTCTTATTCCCCCTCTCCCTTCGCTCCTTCATCGACAAATCTGCCCTGTACAGCCTAAGAGAGTTAAACAGGAAGAAAGTTTTCTCCCAACGTTTCATATCCTGTCCTGTCAGGAGAGATGGAGCTGGAACTGCAGAGAAGACGTGCTTCAGGAAGAGACGGGAAAAAGTGAGACTGCAAATGATACACGATACAGAGAAAATACAGAAGGAGGAGTCTCTGTCCATGTCTCCTTCTCACTGTCTCTCTCTCTCTCTCTCTCTCTCTCTCTCTCTCTCTCTCTCTCTCTTTTACTGTATCTCCCTTGGTCTCTTTCTCTATTTCTCTCTCTTTCACTGTCTCCACCTCTGTCTGTCCCTTTGTCTCTTTCTCTCTGTCTCTCTCTTTCACTGTGTCCACCTCTGTCTGTCCGTTTGCCTCTTTCTCTCTGTCTCTCTCTTTCGCTGTCTCCACATCTGTCTCTCCCTTTTTCTCTTTCTCACCGTCTCCACCTCTGTCTCTCCCTTTGTCTCTTTCTCTCTGTCTCTCTCTTTCACTGTCTCCACATCTGTCTCTCCCTTTTTCTCTTTCTCACTGTCTCCACCTCTGTCTCTCACTTTGTCTCTTTCTCTCTGTCTCTCTCTTTCGCTGTCTCCACCTCTGTCTCTCCCTTTGTCTCTTTCTCTCTGTCTCTCTCTTTCACTCACTCTACCTCTGCGTCTCTCCCTCTGTTTCTCTTCTTTTGTCTCTCCCTTTGTCCACCTGCCTGACTGTCTCTATCCCTCTGACTCTCTCCCCTTTCTCTCCCTTTATCTATCCCCCCTCACTGTCTCGTTCACTCTCTCCCTCTACACCGTTGTACAGGAAGAACGTTTTCCTGTCCTGTCAGGAGAGTCACAGCTGGTGCTGTAGAGAAGACAGGCTTGAGGAGGTGATGGAGGGAGGGCAAGACAGGAAGACTGTAAACAAAATACGATACAGAGGGAACACAGAAGGAGGAGTGGAGACAGGAAGATCACTAATGGCAGAGTAAAGAAGATGAGACAGATTTGGTGGAAGAAAAATGATGATGCAGATGACTACAGAGCTGCACACACTGCCCCACTGCATAGTGCTGCAATAACTAGTCACTGACCATCTGGGGGAAAAAAAAAAACAAAGGGACAGAAAGGAAAAAGAAGAAGATGAAAAGGGGAATAATGGAGAAAGAAATAAGTCAAATGGAGTGAGAGTTGTCATGAGGGAGAAGAGTGATTGCAGTGAGGTGTGCTTCTTAACTCCCTCTGCTCGTGTTCTCTTTCTCTCTCATGCTGATGAAAGGAACGTGTATCAGCCGTGTAGCTGTGTCCCTGGAGACAAAGAATGTGTGAGAGAGAGAGAGAGAAGAGAGAGTCAGAGGACAAACACAACAGAAAAACGAGGGCAAGCTCACACTATAAACTGCAGATTGGAAAATATGCACACTTCTAATGATCAGTAATGCAAACATGCTGCTGTGCTACCACTTCATCTCTTTCTATCTCTCCCTCGATCTCTCCCTCAATCTCTCCCTCGATCTCTCCCTTCAGTCTTCTTTCTCTCTCCATGTCTCTTTCTCTATCTCTCTCCCCATCTCTCACTCTATCACTTTATTTCCATTTCTTTCCATCTCTCTCTCTCTCTCTCTCTCTCCTTTCATCTTTCTCCTTCTCTCCATTTATCTCTTTTCTTTTGCCTCTCCCTCCTTCTCTCCCATGGTCTGTCACTCTGTCAATGTCTCTCCCCCAGTATTATCTTCCTATATCTCTCTCTCCTTTCTCACTGTATCTCTCCCTCTGTCTCTACCTCCATCTTTCCACTACCTCTTTTGCTCCCTCTTTCTCTCCCCTCAAGCTTTCATAACGTAGCCCAACAAAAAGCCGGGCATTGAGTAAAGTATAAATATCTTATGGAGTAATGATGCACTTTACTCCACAGGTCTGAGCGAGTAAACAGGTAGCAGTGGGCTGGTAAAATATTAATGATTTGGCCCTGGAGCTTATTAACAAAGAGGCCCTCAGGGGCCCAGAGTCTGAAGTGAAAGTAGTAAGAGACCGAGAAGTGTAAGAAAGAGGAGAGTGAGGAAGAGAAGGAGAGTGAGTTAGAGAGTGTGAGGAAATGTGAGTGAGTGAGGAAAAGGAGAGAAGTGAGAAGGAGGATGGAAATGAGGAAGAGGATGGGAGTAAGGAAGAGAGAGGGAGTCTGAGGAAGAGGAGAGGAGTAAGGAAGAGGAGGACAGTGAGGAGAGAGGGAGACTGTGAGAAAGAAGAAAACAAAAAACAAAATGTGATGAAAGAGAAAGAAGAGCGAGAGAGAGAGAGAGAGAGAGAGAGAGAGAGAGAGAGAATATTACATGTTTTGTAGAGAGGGAGAGGAATAGGAGGGAGATTGTGGGGAAGAGGGAGGTGAAGAGAGAAATAAAAGAAGAGACAATAGAGTCAATACAGAGTGAATAGAAGAAAGAAAGAAAGAAAGAAAGAAAGAAAGAAAGAAAGAAAGAAAGAAAGAAAGAAAGAAAGAAAGAAAGAAAGAAAGAAAGTGTATGAGTGAATGAGTGAGTGAGTGAGGAGTAAGTGGATGAGAAAGAAAGAGGATGAGCGAGTATAAGGAAGAAAACAGAGGAGAGAAAGAGAATGGTCTCAGTGGTGCAGTAGTGCAGCACGCTGTGTAATAAATCTAATGAAACACTGCGATCCCCTGTGTACACTTACACACACACACACACACGCACACACACACAGAGAGAGAGAGAGAGAGAGAGAGAGAGAGAGGAGAGACGGGGGGCAGAAAATGGGACAGGGTTTCTGTTCACTAGTTCACAACCATTTGAATCGGAATCAAATCATATACGATTCATTTGATTCACCGACGTATCTTCTAATCCACAGCCTAAATGAGTGAACAAGAATCAGGATAAAAAATATCAAAGCTTATTAAATAAAAAATAGTGATCAGTGATCTTCTCTGTCACTGCAGTACAGTACGAATAACATCGAGTAATATGATCTCCAGATCCAGGTTACTGAGTCATCAGCTAGCAGATAATCAGACAATAATCACAGCATAATCATACTGTGTCTGACTGTCCAAACTTTACTGTTCACAACAATAACCTGGATGGCATGATATCTTTTTATGAACATGTTTTATTATTATTATTATTATTATTATTATTATTATTATTATTATTAGTAGTAGTAGTAGTAGTAGTAGTAGTAGTAGTAGTATTTATTTATTTTGATAATATTGATAATAATAATTATTATTATTATTTGTAATATTAATAGAAAAAGTAAGAATTATAAATATTTCTTATTATAATTAATATTTTACACATTCATGTTCATCATATAATAATTTTACATGAATAATAATCTATTGGTTTTCATGGAATTATTATTATTATTATTATTATTATTATTATTATTTTTATTATTATTATTATTTTTGTACATGTACATAAATGTATAACAGCAATATTTTATTTGTTATTAATTCTAACATTTGTTCATGAGTCATTTTATTTTTTAGTAAAACAAGAGTAAAACCTTTCCATATTATTTTTGAGAATTCACAGTGTGTTCTGTATAAGTCAAGTAATATGCAGATTTTATTTTATTTTATTTATTTGTGTTGCCTGCTTGCACACACACACACACACACACACACACACACACACACACACGTACAGTATAAAAGGAATATACTATATATTATTTATATATATTTATAATATATATGTCACTGAAGGGCATTTAAACACTGACAAAGTACAGACACACAGCCATACAGTGTAAAAAATATATATATAGAAAAATAAAAGCTTTTAACTGCCTAACAGCTCATTAGGGCAAAATGTGTTAAAAATGTAATTAAAAAAAAAAAAACATAATGCTTATTAAAGAAGCAGTTTGTAATTTTTCCAGCACTCAATACTCTACCTTTTACAGTAGGTAAAAGGGATGAAGCTGATTAAGAAACTAATGGGATCCACTGCAGAAACCATTTAATCTCACATTATATCTTTAATACAGTATGTAATAGTCTTGCATAATAAATTTCCTGAGAATTGTTCATTCAATATTTTGGCATGTCCGTCAAACGTTTTTTTCAGTAGTTTTTTTCCTCCAGTGACATACAGCAGCTTT
>NC_083464.1:26575370-26595370 GCF_030014155.1 Tachysurus vachellii
CTAACATCAAATCTATGCAAAGTGTCCCATTCAACTTGAGGACAGAACATGCTAAGTGTGCTCTCCTCAAAGCTCACGTGAAGACCTTATGATGGCCGATGATACATGACCCTGTACTCATTAAATACAGCGGCATTCTCAACCGAATGACCTTCCATCCATCCATCCATCCATCCATCCACTTTCTGTAGCTGGGTTGTGGGGAGCCTAGAGGCTATCCCAGGGGGCTCAGAGGAACAAGGCAAAAGACCCTAACCAACACAGGGCATAATAACACACACCCATTCACACACTACGAACAAATTAGAGCTGCCAGTCAGCCTATAAAGCATGTCTTTGGGCTAGGGGAGGAAACCTGTGCACCAGGAGGAAACCCTCAAAGCATGGGGAGAATATGCAACCTCTACACACACACAGGGTGGCTGGGGTTATTTAGTCTAATTAAACAAATGTTTGTCTTCAGGAATTAATCTCTGTGCACTGTCTTAACCTTTTTTTTTTCATATTTAATATCACTTAATAAAGAAAAGTCTGAAAAAATAATTCAATTTAGTGGTTAATGAATTAAATCTGTGTGCCATTGGAGCCACATAAGCTATTTAAACGTTGTGTTTATAAAAGTAAAGTGACTCAAACTGATTTCTGAATCGAAGCCAATCAATGTTTACATTCATCTCCACGGTAAAACACTAATTTATACTAAATTTAAATACTAATTTTTTTTATTAAATGCTATTATGATCGATTTCTGAATGAATCTGATCATTACTACACACCCCACACAAGACACAAGAGTAAAAGCTTAAGAGTCTTTCATCATTAACTCGTCATTAAGCGATATTAGGGTTGCAACTTATGTGGAACAAAAAGCGTAAAAGAAGCGATTAAACCGAATATAATCGAATATGTAACGTTCCTCTATGGTGTACCTTCACGAGACACGAGCGTCTGAGCAAGCGTGAATTTCTGACATCTTCATCGCATATTCATCACTGAATTACAAAGAAGAGACACACAGAAGAGAGCATGTAAAATAAAAAGACAGCATCAAGGAACGAGGGAAATACTCAGGGCCTCATCGTCATATAGAACATTCTAGAAGATCTGCAGTGTTTAGGGAGCTGTTTGCATGTGGATTACATTTCTATTGATATATACACGTTACACACAGACACACACACGCTTACGTTGTTTAGTACATCTAAATATGTTAAGAAAAATTCATCACACACACCATATGGTTTTCTCGGCCTGCTACGCTCTGATACACAAACATTTTTTTTCCATTGGATTATTTTACACAAACCCAGTTTCAGGAGCATGACCTCTTCTAATTATATGCTTTTATTCCCGCTCACACTAAACAAATTGAGTGTTTATACACACTCACACACACACACACTCACACACACACACACACACACACACAAAACCATGTCACTGGATTCTCACTGTAGAGAAAATCCCAGCTTTATCCTGATAGGTAAACACACACCTACACACACACCAACACACACACCTACACACACACTGCCTGTTAACATGCTACACACTCTCTGGGACGCATTAAAGCTAAAGCGTACTACAAAGACGGAAAGTGATGGAGGATCTACAGCATACATGTCGATCTCCCTCACTGTTCCAGGTATGCAAGGTCTTCTTCTTCTTCTTCTTCTTCTTCTTCTGATCTCTGCTGAGATTGCAGCTCAACACTCCTCTCACACAACACTGCTGTATTTGTACAGTAGTACTTCAGGCCAACTAGCACTTTTCTTGTCTTAGATGGAGTCAAACAACCTCTGCGAAAGAAACACTGCAATAAAACACCGCTTGTTCCATCGCAGCAGTTGTGCGGTTTTCATTACGGCCAAATTGCCTTCAGCCTTCCTACAGGAAACACATCGTTCACAAAAAGCTATAGTCATGTAATCGTTTTTTTTTTTGTTTCGTTACAAAGCCTGATACACGCCGCTGTACCGAAGGATACAAAACAAAAAAACTTCAAACCGCAAAAACAGTTTACAGCTCGTGTAACCACACCCATGAAAATTTGAACCAAACACATATCGATGTTCTTTAAAGGCTTTTATCTGAAATGTCACAGCTGAATGATGAGGGAAAAAAAAGAAGCAGGAATTAGATATAAACACATACTGTACAGACATGTGGAAGGAGATTAAGAAGTGGAAACCCCCGAAGACGAAAGTAAAAGGATTTCCACTGACCAAAAAAATGGGCTATATGCCAAAAAAAAACAGTTTACTAGAAGTTTCGATTTTACTTAAATGCACCGGAGTACATGAGCAAGTTTAACCCCGTAATTCAGTTTATATTATGCAGGGCTCTTAAGTTTTGAAGACAAACCCCCCCAGCGACACCCCCCCAACCCCAGGATTTGTTCAATTTCCATTTATTAATTTGTGTATGTGTGTGTGGTGTGTGGTGTGTGCGTGTGTGTGTGTGAGAGAGAGAGAGAGAGATTATGACTGGTGTTTATTGTACGTACATGTTTGTTGCTTTTTTGGACCCCTATATCATTTGTAATGTTGCTCCCATTTAAAACTATTCTAAGAACAAGATAGATTCCACCCTAAACCACAGGGCATGAGGATCTGAACTCATACGTGTCAGGTGCGAGTGCCTCCGTGGGAACAAAATCCAGACCTAAATGCAGGGATATAAGGCATATTAATATAAATATAAATAATATTAACATATATGAATATAAATAAAGTAACTAAACCAACAGACAGAAGAAAACACTAGGCATTTAAAACAGTTCGGCTCAAGCCCAGCCATTTTTAGGGTCATGATTGAGGACAATGTCCCCTCCAGAGACAAACTGTTTCGTGTTGAGGTCGTGTCTTGTTGACCGACCATCGAAAATACCCTCTCTAATGAATATGTTTTTTTTTTTCATTGGTTGTTGCATTAAATCTTACCCATATACAATAGTGCTATTTTCTGATTGGCTATTGTGTAGCCTCTTTTTTGATTGGCTGATAAATGTCAGGCTTGACTAAGAGCTCCAGGGGAGACGCGCTTGATTCCTGCCCGGTTCCATAGAGACACGGTGTGGACTGATACTTTTGGGCGCTGCGGCATATTAAATATATGATAAATAGTCCAAAAGTTTTTCTGCTTGACAGTCCTGTTCTGTCTAAAATTTTGAGTTAAACTCCATTAAATAAAAAAATTAAAAAAACAAAGTCACTAATAAACTTTAAAGAATATTATATAAATTCAAAATTTACACATTTATCAAGTCCAAATTAAATGTTAAAAAAAAATACCAAACTCAAATACCAGGAATTTTTTTTTTCCTTGGCAAATGAACAAGGTTTATATATATAACTGAAAAAGTGAAAGACATGACACGTGTCAGTGATTCATTTTTGTCCTGGATCATCCTTCTATTATCAAACCAGACACATTACATAAATAAGACACGGTACAGTTTGAGATCATGGCCACGAATTTCAAATCTGTAATCTCGCAAAGCTTTGACAAGTGTAACATCAGATCAAAACAAACTTGGCGGCTTAGAGTTTATCATTCTTACACCGGAGTGATGCTGAGCTGTCAGGTCTGATGCTAAATATTTGTTTCTTATAACAGTCAGACTCCTGCAGTCATTTCAGCTGAAATTCAAACAGCTTATAGATAAGAGTTATATCATAGGCTGGGAGTTGGAGTTGGTGGATCATGGTGACGTGAGACGTTAGTTTTCTGACCCGCACTCTCTCACTCATCTTCTACCGCTTATCAGAACTACCTCGGGTCACGGGGAGCCTGTGCCTATCTCAGGCGTCATCGGGCATCAAGGCAGGATACACCCTGGACAGAGTGCCAACCCATCGCAGGGCACACACACACTCTCATTCACTCACGCAATCACACACTACGGACAATTTTCCAGAGATGCCAATCAACCTACCATGCATGTCTTTGGACCGGGGGAGGAAACCGGAGTACCCAGAGGAAACCCCCGAGGCACGGGGAGAACATGCAAACTCCGCACACACAAGGAGGAGGCAAGAATCGAACCCCCAACCCTGGAGGTGTGAGGTGAACGTGCTAACCACTAAGCCACCGTGGCCCCCCATTTTTCTGAACAATCCCTTATTTCTATTCTAAGAGCAAAATAGATTCCACCCTAACCCACAGGGCATGAGGATCTGAACTCGTACATGTCAGGTGCGAGTGCCTCCGTGGGAACAAAATCCAGACCTAAATGCAGGGATATAAGGCATATTAATATAAATATAAATAATATTAATATATAGGAATATAAATAAAGTAACTAAACCAACAGACAGAAGAAAACACTAGGCAAAAAAATAACGGAGAACAAAACAAGGTAACAGAAGCAGTGGCGGAACTAGAGTTTTATACATGGGGTGGCCAGGGGGTTGCCAAGGCAACTTTAGGGGGTACACAAATTACCCTAACAAGGTCCATGGATGAATCCCATAATTGCTCATTAGAGGTAAAATATATCTCTCATAATCTCATTTCACTTCTTTTGATATGTGAAATGAGATGTCAATCAGCATCAAACTTCCAATGCTGTCAAATAAAAATTCGGGGTGGCACCTGGGGTGGCCAATCACATGTCAGGGGTGTTCAGTGCTACCGGACACCCCTCTGGCTCCGCCACTGAACAGAAGACGAGGACTCAAGACTGTAGATATAAATCGGCAAAGTAATTAGGGGAACATAAGAAAATAAAAGGTGCGCAGAGGTGGAAACGGGATAAGGATCAGGCGAGGCAAATTATAAATAATCACACTCTCTGGTGTCATGAGGATGAGGTTCCCTTCTGTGGTCTTTCTGTGACTGTGGTCAGTCTTCCAGGACAGTTTAAGATGTTCTGGCAAATTACAAGGCTTTCTTATGGTGTTTCCTTTCATCCGTTGCTCATGTGTACAGTATGTGGGTCATGTGACTGAATTAAACTCCATATTTAATGTAAAGTGAGTTTTGTGTGGTGGATAATTGTTGTAGCTGCCTCTGTATTCCCGGATCCGACTTGCAGAGGTCAGAAGTTGTAAAGAATAAAGCGGCAACACGATGAAAAACGTCCTGTAGACAAAAAAAGTTGAAACAGGTGCCAAAGAAAGAGTTGAATCACTAATGTGAACGATAATGGACATCAGTACTGAGAACATTTCTGAGCCACAAAAGGCCAGAATTCAGTTTATGATTAAATCCCAAATGGCATCTTAGACTATTTGACATATTGTGCACTACAGAGGGTCGAGAAACCATTATTTCATCCCCCTCTCATCAAGGGAGTCGGGAGCCATTTGGCATTCAGCCAGTGGCATTTCCAATACACCACCTCAGGAGGGATGGATGGAGCTATTAAACCTGGATTCTGAAGTGTGAATGTGCTCTTAACTACTGGCTCAAAAGCGCACAAAAATGGAAAATTCATTATTTTATGAGAAAATGTTTCGATCACGATCACTGGATCTGTTTTTAATTGTACATGTTTATTACTAGAGGGGCACGATTTCTTAGTGGTTAGCACGTTCGCCTCACACCTCAGGGGTTGGGGGTTCGATTCCCGCCTCCGCCTTGTGTGTGTAGAGTTTGCATGTTTTCCCCGTGCCTCTGGGGTTTCCTCCGGGTACTCCGGTTTCCTCTCCCGGTCCAAAGACATGCATGGTAGGTTGATTGGCATCTCTGGAAAATTGTCCGTAGTGTGTGATTGTGTGAGTGAATGAGAGTGTGTGTGTGTGCCCTGTGATGGGTTGGCACTCCGTCCAGGGTGTATCCTGCCTTGACGCCCGATGACGCCTGAGATAGACACAGGCTCCCCGTGACCCGAGGTAGTTCAGTAGTTTATTGCTTACTATCTGTTTACCAATGTCTAAGGGCCTTTTTGCACCTGGTCACTTCATGTGTTTTCTCTGATCCCACAGCTCTCTGATTTGTTAAAACTGTTCCATTTACATTAGGCCACATAAATGCGTCTTGGCGAATCGGATATCGATCCGATCTTTCTACTCCCGCCCAAAATGCAAATAGATTTTACCTCATTTCCGTTTCTGGCGTGATGCACGACTCGCGAGTCACTTGCGAGTGACGTACTTCCGTTTGGGAGGAGTATAGTGCTGACGTATGTGGCTTGAACAACCACATGCATTTACACCTGTCCAGTTTCATCAGAAATGCGTCCCAGACCACCTCCTGAAGTGGTTTGAACCATCAGATTTATATCCGTCTTGAAAACGTTTCGGAGGGCATTTAGACCTGGTCTTTTTATCATCGGATAGCTATCAGATCACAGAAAACGCATGAAGTGACCAGGTGTAAAAAGCCTATTAGTCTATAACACCAATAACGTACTATATTTGCTACATGGGTTTCTGAGACCTCTGCACCACCTACATTATCAATACTTTACTGAAAATCCTGTTGTATACAATTTAAGACTTGTCCTCCGACCCCTGTGAGATTTATCCACTTCTCACGTGTCTACTGTGGGTAATATAAAGTCCATCCTTGCCTTCCGTAAGGCGAATGAGCTACAGAGCTGAATTCACTCAGAGCAAAGATACTAAGAGTCTGTTCTCGCTCTGTTTTTTGTGCTTAGTAAAGGGTTTGGTTTTAATTTAAATGTTTTGGAATGTAAGTAAGATGGAAAAGAGAGTCAGGCATGAATAAAGCTCTTGGGTTAAACTTTACGCAGTGATGTTGATCTGTATTCAGTTCCTTCATGATTTTGTGAAGATTTTTTTGTGATTGTTGCAGCCAAAAATGTTTGATTTTGCTTTGGCTTTTTCTTTTTTTTTTTTTTTTTTTCATTTTGTGATGGGAATTGAGATTTTTGTGCTTTTTATTTTTTTATTTATTGTTTTCAGAAAGCTGCATGAATTGGTGAAATTCTTCTTTTAATCATCTCCCTTCTATGATAGCTGTAATCATGTGAACGGAGGAAGGCTTTGGCTGAATGCCTGTAGTGATACGGACCAAATTGGTGGTACTTCATTAGAAAGCTCAAGCTACTTAGAATATCTCCTCAGAGTTTGCTTGATTTTGCAATCACAAAATCTTAGTAGGACTGTGTGTGTTTTATTGTTTAGTGCATTCAGTGGCGGTTCTAGGATTTTTCTGTAACGGGGCCATTAAGGGGCCACATGTTCCATTCAGGGGCCAAGTACAGGGTACATTCAAGCACACAAAATAATTTATTCAGTACGGTGCAAATGCATTTCGGCAGTCATTCCTTTTTCAAACGCTCGAGTGCCGCCAATTGTTTGGGGGTGGAATTGCATCTGTGATCTGGAACGGGGGCCAATCAGGGGCCAATCAGATTTCAGCAGGGGCCAGGGCCACTAGAACCGCCCCTGAGTGCATTACATTTACAACATTAAGCAGAGGGTAAATGGCATTGCTCAGGGACCCAGCGGTGGCAGCCTCAGTGGACCTGGGATTTGAACTCACAACCTTCTGATCCAAAATCCAACACCTTAACCACTAATCTACCACATCCCCTAGCAATATAGCCCTATTATGCTGTAACGATTGCCCAGATTGTCACGTGTTCTCTGCCAACGATTGGTCAATTCATTTGAGGTTCCTTCTGAGGACATAAGACTTCAATGCTGCAGTGGTTCATTCTGGTCATGATTAAACACCCCTAAAAGCCAGCTTGAAAAGAAAAGTCCATCTACTTGTTTTTATTAGCTTCCATTTGATTTTTTATTAGCTTGCGGGGTCAAAGTGAATCATGTGGATGTGTGGAGAAAAAAGGGGAAGCGAGATAGCAGGAGGAGCAAGAGTGTTTATGAAAGATAAGCAGCGAGGGCCTGAGAGGGAGCTCGCCATTAAGCAGGACAAACACGATTATTCAAATGGTGACTCCGGAGCTCCCTGTGCCAGCGTGTCAGGGGAGAGGTGGAGGGAGAGAATGAGAGAATGAGAAAGAAAGAGGAGCTGAAGTGCAAAAAGGGGGGAACGAGGGAACAAATGATAGATGGAATGGTGTAGAGATAAAATAAAAAATTATGATGGGGGTTAGGGGCAACTTGATAGAGAGGACTGAGCTTTCATTTGTTTAATTATGTTTATCGTCCTTCTTTTTTTTTTATGCTGGTGACAAACAGAGACACAAATACACACAGGGCCACACACACAGGGATTTATAACGCATAATAAACAATAACACTCAACGGCAGCCAAAGAAAAGTAACAGAACGAGGCGAATGGAAGCGGGAGAGGGAGAAGTGACAAAGAGAGATGGCGAGAACAGCGCAGAAGCTTCGGGGCAGGCAGACCAGAAGGGCTCTGAAAAATTAATGGCAGACTGTGAGAACACACACACACACACACACACACACACACACACACACAGAAAGTGAGAAGGAAGAAGAGTTGTCTGATCCAAATCCAAGCAAATGTACAGATTTAATACTGACTGTATCTAATCCCATAAGTCTCTCCTTCCTTCCTCTCTCTCTCTCTCTCTCTCCCCTGCTCTCTCTCTCGCTCGCCACCCACACATCTCTCAATCTGCGAGGCTCAAACTTTGTCTATCCCCTTCTCCACCACTGTTCCAGAATGAATTACAGGATTTGTCTCAGTGCTCTGTGTGTGTGTGTGTGTGTGTGTGTGCGTGTGTGTGTGTGTGTGTGACCGACTAAAAGCCGTTCTTCTCCCGGTAAATTTGATTGAGTCGATTTGTCCTGCGGTCACGCTGCTCTTCAATTAGCCACCTCTCTGTCAGGGGCACGCCGGGGGGCTTGAATCGATTGCCTCCCTGAGACCGTCGCTCTTCCCGATCAGCTCAGTAAACTCGGCCCACTCGCACATCCTCCGTATCAAGACGTATGTGTGACGCTTTTTTTTACTTCTTCCCCTCCTCTGGGACACGTCCACAGCATTAAACATGAACCATCAATTCAGAGAGGCAGCATTTTATGTCCTCACTGCAGAATGACATCATTTCTGTGATTTAATAATAAAAAAAACTGCTAATGCAGCACAGTATTCATGAGGCTGTGATAAAATATACGACTCTCGACATGAGAAAGAGGTGTATATTCTTTCTCTCCATCTCTCCGTCTGACTTTCTTTCTGTCTCTCACTCTCTCACACCATCTCTCCCTCTCTCACACCATCTCTCCCTCTCTCTCACACCATCTCTCCCTCTCTAACACCATATCTCCCTCTCTCTCACACCATCTCTCCCTCTCTCTCACACCATCTCTCCCTCTCTCACACCATCTCTCCCTCTCTCTCACACCATCTCTCCCTCTCTCACACCATCTCTCCCTCTCTCTCACACCATCTCTCCCTCTCTCACACCATCTCTCCCTCTCTCACACCATCTCTCCCTCTCTCTCACACCATCTCTCCCTCTCTCACACCATCTCTCACTCTCTCTCTCTCTCTCTCTCTCTCTCTCTCTCTCACCATCTTTCCCTCTCTCACACCATCTCTCCCTCTTTCACACCATCTCCCTCTCTCTCACACCATCTCTCCCTCTCTCTCTCACCATCTCTACCTCTCTCACACCATCTCTCTCTCTCTCTCTCTCTCTCTCTCTCTCTCACCATCTCTCCCTCTCTCACACCATCTCTCCCTCTCTCACACAATCTCTCTCTCTCTCACACCATCTCTCCCTCTCTCTCTCACCATCTCTACCTCTCTCACACCATCTCTCTCTCTCTCTCTCTCTCTCTCTCTCTCTCTCTCTCACCATCTCTCCCTCTCTCACACCATCTATCCCTCTCTCACACCATCTATCCCTCTCTCCATGTCTCTCACACCATCTCTCCCTCTCTCCATCTCTCTGTCCCTCTCTATCTCCATCTCTCTCACACCATCTCTCCCTCTCTCTCTCACCATCTCTCCCACTCTCACACCATCTCTCTCTCTCTCTCTCTCTCTCACCATCTCTCCCTCTCTCACACCATCTCTCCCACTCTCACACCATCTCTCTCTCTCTCACCATCTCTCCCTCTCTCACCATCTCTCCCTCTCTCACACCATCTCTCCCTCTCTCACACCATCTCTCCCTCTCTCTCACACATATCTCCCTCTCTCAGACCATCTCTCCCTCTCTCACACCATCTATCCCTCTCTCCATGTCTCTCACACCATCTCTCCCTCTCTCCATTTCTCTGTCCCTCTCTATCTCCGTCTCTCAATCTCTCTCACACCATCTTTCCACCACCCATCTCCCACCCTTCTCTCTCTCTCACGCCATCTCTCTATTGCTCTTTCTTTCTCATCATTTCTTTCAGCACTCTTTCAGGCTGCAGACACAAACTATAAAATTTACTCTAGTATAAAAACCTAACCTAACTCTCTGCCCTTATTCAAATAGCTGTTATTTACCACAATGCATTTTCAGAGGGATCTACTGATCTGACACTGTTGTGTGTCTTATATGTTCCTGAAACGCTGGATCGTCGTCCCTCGGCTTCCTGTCCAATCCGTTAACGTAGATTTATTAGATAAAGGTGTGTGATGTTGAGTGACGCAGCACAGATCTCGCACACGAACACACACACACACAAAACTTGCGCCTGTGATGTTACACAGAAGTCAGTAGCAGAAGCCTGCTGAGAGCTGAGCTGCTGTGAGGACGTCTGGATCAGATTAGTATCGACTAGCAGCTGATACTTGGAGCTTTCATATTAGTGTTTTTATTAAAAATTTGTAATTGTGGGAAAAAGCTTTTATAAAGTCGAGGACTTTTATAGTTTCAGAAACTGCTCTATATGTTTCACTGAAATAGACAAATGCTTTAAAAACAACATTAAAGAGACGGTTACGTGCCTTTTAGAGGTCGTTTACTGGTTAAGGCATTACAATGCACCTCGTATTTCCTAAAAACTCTGATTGCTTAAGTTAGCTATTCAATTTTAAGTGATGTTCTGTGTACTGTATACAGCTTTTAAGTGTGTAATGATTTATAAAAACTCTGGTATATCGGTCCTGCTTGTTGCGGATAACATCCGGTGGTGACGTATGCAGGGCTCTCTAGTTTTGAAGACAGGCAAGGGTGACATTTCCAACCCCCAGCAAAAAAAAACTGTTTCACCAAGATCACTGACAGCATACTAAGTATTTGTTCAATTTCCATTTATTAATGTGTGTGTGTTTGTGTGTGTGTGTGTGACTGTGTGTGTGTTTGTGTGTGTGTGTGTTTGTGTGTGTGTTTGTGTGTGTGTGTGTTTGTGTGTGTGTTTGTGTGTGTGTGTGTGTGACTGTGTGTGTGTTTGTGTGTGTGTGTATGAGACTGTGGGTGTTTGTGTGTGTTTGTGTGTGTGTGTTGGAGTGTGTGTTGGTGTGTGTGTTGGTGTGTGTGTTTGTGTGTTTGTGCGTGTGTGACTGTGTGTGTTTGTGTGTGTGTGTGTTTGTGTGTGTGTGTGTGTTTGTGTGTACGTGCGTCTGTGTGTGTGTGTGTGTGTGTGTGTGTGTGTGTGTGTGTGTGTGTGAGAGAGAGAGAGAGAGAGAGAGAGAGAGAGAGAGATTATGACTGGTGGTGTTTATTGTAAGTGTTTGTTGCCTTTTTGGACTCCTTTATCATTTGTAATGTTGCTCCACTATAAAACAGTTCAGCTCAAGACCAGACATTTTTAGGGTCATGATTGAGGACAATGTCCCGTCCAGAGACAAGCTGTTTCGTGTTGAGCTTTTGTTCAAACCGACCATTAATACCCTCTCTAATGAATGTTATTGGTTGTTGCGTTAAATCCCCCCCCATATACAATAGTGCTATTTTCTGATTGGCTATTGTGTAGCCTCTTTTTTTTGATTGGCTGATAAGTGTCAGGATCGACTAAGAACTCCAGGGGAGACGCGCTTGATTCCTGCCCGGTTCCATAGAGACAGCGGTGCGGACTGATACATTTTGGGCGCTGCGGCTTTATATAAGTTAAATAGTCAAAAAGTTTTTCTGAGTGAGAAATACGATGTGTGGCGGGAGAGCGTGAGAAAAGACCCAAATGCGTTACTGTCACTCTCAATGTGTGACACTTGACAGCCCTGCGTATGACAACACGAGTCTAGTGAGTCAGGGTCCTTACCTTACTGTTACTGACACTAATACACTAGTTCTGATATATACATCAAAATAAATCAGAACAAAATGTAGGTCATGTAAGGCTGTACAGCACAGCACTGAATATACAGTATAGAGATAATATCAAAACTGAAATAAAAACAGATTCCACTATGACCTAAACTCGAACTTCTACTATCTACTAAGATCCTCCTTACCCTAAAGGCGATCTCCTTGCCAAGCCTCCTCCTTCTCCTCTGTAAATCCCCTTTACCTGTCCGATCTGACCTGATTACACTGGGCCTGATGATACATGAGAGCTACAGCCACACAAATAGGGCGACACTCCTCTGTGTCAACAACACATGTACTGATATAAGACTTTCCCATCAACAGCTGCATCATGTCCAGTACGCTCTAAAAGCCACGTACTCTTGTAACAGTGATCGAAACACATATTTTATTTAAGACAGAGTTGGATTTAGCAACTTTTATTGATGGAAATTGAGTGCGCTTTCACCGCAGAACGGTGTGGGTTCGAAGGTGGGTTAATTCTCAGAGACAATCCTGACTCTGGATTAAATGGGAGGGTTGCATCAGGAAGGACTTGTGCCAAATCTAAAATTTCCGGGCGATCCCTGTGGCGAGCCCGAACAGGGAACAGCCAAAGGACAAGAACAACATTGATGGGAAATGGAGTGTATGTGGGTTTGGTCTTGGCGGAGTAAATCTGTCAGAGAGCTGCTGCTGCTGAGCAAGCACGAAGACTTGCTCGATTAGACATGCTCGGACATGGAAATAAGAGAACATTACTGCTGTGGAAGCTACAGTAGAAGGAACCCCCCTCTGTAGCAGATCTATACGGTGGTGTTGAGGACGAGGGGAGTTCAATTCGTTAGAAACTCTGTGCATGCAGAGGCCGTGTTTGGCAAGATAGTCAGGATAATAAAGATTTAGCAGGAAACGGAATCGGCACCGGAGTTAAGGGAACCGATCAAGACCCGGATAAAGTTTCATGGCCGAACACTTTGTTTGTAAGCCTGTATTTTAGGAAGGCAAAACTCCACCTACAATTATGTTTAAATAGTGAACACTAAGATAGTGGTGCTAATTAGACAGCCACGAAAATAGATGTATGTTAAAATAGTTCAATTTCTATTGCATGTGATTATTGGGACTTATCTAACATCAGAAACAATGCACGTGCACAAAAGCACACATTACAAGCTACACAACAGCATTTTCATGCATAGCTGCATTTGAAAACGTACACAAGCTGCCACAGGCAGAATGTTTTCTTTGACACATTACTACCCTAAAAAAAACAAAAAACAAAAGGAGGTATACATAAAAATCCACTAAACTATTTTCCAGTTGTCATCCTGAAACATTGAACGGATTTCTCCCCATAGGTTTGACGACAGATACATATTCTTTTCCCTCCCCAAGCGATTCAGTGGCTGTTCACCACAAATCCTATTATACTTTGCCTTAACAGACGATATATATTTCAGACCGTATTGATAGCTCTTGTCACAAATCCAGATGAGAAGATGAGGTTTAGTGACATTCTCGTTCCTGTGCTTTTATATTCTTTGGAGAGATCTACCACATCTTTCTGGTCAATTGCCAATGTTTGATTCTGACTCACGCTGAATAAGAACATGCTCATAAGTCATAAGAAATTGAAAAGATCATTTATTATTGTCTTCGAGACATTTGGTCAAATGTTTAATTTGATAAAATGGAGAAATTATATATATATATTTATTTATTTATTTATTTATTTATTTTCTTTGATTGTACAATTCATTCCGTTTCTATTTTTATTGTAACTATTTTTATTCTATTTCTTTCTTATTTTTATGACAGGGAAACGCTGTGATGGTTTTAATGTGACAAAATTTTAATGTGAATGTGTTTAGTTCTGAATCAAAACGTATGTTTAATAAGCAGATTTACGGCAAATGGAACTGGTTTCCCAATCCAGGGTTGCCAGTTCAGTATACCAAATCCAGCCCCGATTAATCTGCCACTCTTGTTGCAGAATTTTTTTTCTTATCCTTATTACCATCTTTACGTTCTCAGTCTTTACTGTATTCTTTCTAGATTTTGATCATTTGTCAGGAAGCGTGGGGTTTTTCCACAGATGGCTCATACTATGATAGAAATCAGACGATTGTAATCGGCAGGGGAAATGCAGCTTAATTAAAACTCCATAAGTGAACCCCAAATGGTGAGATTCATTTTTAGTTATAAAGATAATATTCCTGCTAATTTTTTTAATTGATGGAAAATACTGCCGTCGGTGCTGTATCTTTTTTAGCAACAATCCAATCTGTTACCATAGAAACGAAAACTCGTCTGTCTACCAGTTCTCCTCCCTCACAAAAATCTCCTTAATCTGTCTCATCGTCCATCTAGCAGTGTTTATTCATTCATTCATTCATCTTCTACCGCTTATCCGAACTACCTCGGGTCACGGGGAGCCTGTGCCCATCTCAGGCGTCATCGGGCATCAAGGCAGGATACACCCTGGACGGAGTGCCAACCCATCGCAGGGCACACACACTCATTCACTCACGCAATCACGCACTAGGGACAATTTTCCAGAGATGCCAATCAACCTACCATGCATGTCTTTGGACCGGGGGAGGAAACCGGAGTCCCCGGAGGAAACCCCGAGGCACGGGGAGAACATGCAAACTCCACACACACAAGGTGGAGGCGGGAATCGAAAACGGCGTAGCTGAGTTGTAGTTAGACTTCAATAACAAAAAGAACTCAAACCATTCACTTTTAAATAAAAACCTGGAAATAACATTCCGGATTAATTATGAGATAAATAAATAAAAAAATGCTCCCAGTTGGTTAATACTGAAATATATAGCTCAAGGAAGCAAAATGTTAGAAATTCAGACCACCAGACTGAATAAAATTCATTAAAACGTTAATATTACTTAAAGTTAGTAAAAATGAAATCCGCAACTAAATGCTCATGTTGTAGGGTTGCCATTTGTGTGTTATTTACCTCCATTTTGTTACGAGATGCGGAATGACTCAATCCATAAACCCTTATCACATGCATGGTATAGATCGGTTAGCTTCATCGCTAGGTATCTGATCTGATGAGCAAGGACAATGCTGCTGTGGCCCAGTAAAACATCCCTGATAAATCCTTGTCTGATGAAGTAGATCCGTCTGAACATAGGCTCTTTCATTCATCGAATATTATCATTTACATCATTTGAATAATTCACAACATGAAGGCTGATTGCAAAGCATAGGGAGGACTGAGGAGACGGAGCTAACAGACGAACGCCTGGACCTGGGTTCATGAGCAGTGGGGGAATCAAGAAAACAGCAAGATTTGAGACCTTAGAAAGTAAAATTAAACAAATGAAGAGATCTGGCTAGCTAGCTAGTACAATTCATGCCTCAAACTGTAGAAACGCCTCCAGCAAGAACTCAATGGGAGATATTGCTAATGTTCGTGTTGGCTCAATGCCTTTGTTTGACCCTTGCTATGTTTTCTGACCTTCTGTCTCAGACACACCCTCAGGCCTGGATTACCTGCATTTGACTCAATACCTGCTTATTGACTTGCGTGTGTGTTTCAGACACCAGCAGCACATGGAGTCTGTGCATGACTCGTACGATTCCCACATCAACTTAGGAGAAGTTTGTTCACTCTGTTCAGGAAGTTGAAGTATGTGAAAATAAAAATCGGTCGTGATCAGTTAAACACGCTTCCTGCTCAATGTATTCATCCCCATTTGTTTTTTCTATTTGTTTGCTAGTCTATTTGGACGTGATGGTCCAGCGGTTAAGGTGCTGGGTTAATAATCAGAAGGTCGGGGTTCAAGCCCACAAGCTGCTGAGACATCTACATTGGGTCCTTGAGCAAGGCCCTTAACCTCACCTGCTCCTGCTGCATGATGGCTGACCCTGCGCTCTGTCCCCAGGCTCATAATAGCTTGGGATATGCGAAAACCTATGGGGAAGTCGTGGCCTAATGGTTAGAGAGTTTGACTCCTAAGGTTGTGGGTTCGAGTCTCGGGCCGGCAATACCACGACTGAGGTGCCTTTGAGAAAGGCACCAAACCCCCCCAACTGCCCCCCTGGTGCCGCAGCATAAATGGCTGCCCACTGCTCCGGGTGTGTGTTCATGGTGTGTGTGTGTTCACTGCTGTGTGTGTGCACTTTGGATGGGTTAAATGCAGAGAACGAATTCTGAGTATGGGTCACCGTACTTAGCCGCATGTCACATCACGTCACTTTCTTCTTCTTCTTCTTCTTCTTCTTCTTCTTCTTCTTCTTCTAAAACAATAGAAACTATAACGTGAAAAACAGAGAGAGAAACTAGCTGCAGCTATTTCCATCCATCACGCAGGCACTCATCCACCTTTATCTTCTCATCCCGCCTCTCTGCCTTCACTGGGAGAAAAGTCTGACAACAGCTTGAAGTCTGATCAAAAGAGTGTCTGAAAGTAAAGATCCTAAGAAAGCTATTGAGCGCGTGCAGACCCTGGGACTCGCCCGGTGCTGTTCAGGGCTGGTCTACTGCGTGCTCCGTTGTTGGGGGATTAGTTCCTATAGAATGAGAGGCGTTTCTGCAGGTTTGCTTAGACAGAGTGTGGATTTGGCTTAAAGGCTTCACACAAAGGAGCACCATTAAGCGTGATGTAGCTGTATTGACCACATCAGATAGAGAAAGACTCTTATTTGTGGGTAAGTGGACACGGATGTGTTCAGGTTAGAACGTATTGACCAGACACACGTGGAGGGACGAGGGATAGAAGCCGGAAGATCAGTTTAGTGTATATCTGCTTCATCGACTCGCCATCCTGTCTTCCCGCTGAGCCTATCACAGGCCTCCAAAGGAGATGAAGTGCAGACAGCAAGCGCACACACACACACACACACACACACTGTTCTACTTTTTCTAGAAAACCAAAGCACCTGCTTGTCTTTCCTAATGACTGCAAAACACTTTTTTTTTTTGCCAAAGCAAACCAAACAAACCATGAGGTATAAACAGTGTTCCACTTTCACACAAATTACTACACTACACTCCTCTATCCAGTCCAAATGGTTAAGGTTAACACCTTTGACAAAGGATGAAGGTTTCCTAAAAGATTCCTCTTTAAAAAGCTAGAACCATTATGCCCATGTGAATGAAGCCTTTTAAGAGACGATCAACCACATCAAGATGTCATAACATAATAATATTCATTACACACAATATTATACTGCAGAATCACTAATATGTATCATAGTGCCTTCGTATATTTGATGTAGTTCGTATGTGTGCTCTTTCAGTCCCCTGGGATAGACTCCAGGTTCCTCACAACCTGGTTCATGATAACGGATGAATGTTTGTATATTGCGAAACATCTCCATTGCGCTTGAACATTAGTTGGTCACATGACCATAACACGTCTCAGCCTGTATCCTGTGCTAGAAACTAAACAACCTACACACCTTATTACTTTGTCCTGATTTTTTAACACACATTATTATTTTTTTTTCAACTCGCCCAATACGTTTAAATAGAAAAAAATCTACACGTGTCCTTTTCTCTACCAAAAATCTCCATGAGTTTAAATCAGATGAGCTGGATTAGTAATGTTTCTTCTATTAAAGTCCTTCAGTTCTTGGTAAAGATGGTCTAATCTCCCCAAAGGTTATGAGATAAAAGGTTTAATCTCTGCGTTATTCAATCTCTCCAAGTTAATCTAATCCAGTCCAACATTTCCATGTACTAAAAATCTCAAAGCTGTGAGAGCTCTTGAGAAATCTTTTTTTTCCCCCTAAGAGTAAAAAAATATGGAAATATGGATATCTGTACAGCTCTTTTTTTTTTTTTTTTAAAAATACTTTACCTCCATATATACATAAATACATATATACAGCCTACATTATATATACATATATAATAGTCTCTTTATCTTGCGTCCTTTCTTTCTTTATTTCTCGACTCTTCCTGAAACTCGACACAAGATTCTAGCGTCTTCCAAATAGCAGGCGCCAAAGGCCGTTATTATCGTGTGCCGTCGAGGAATTACGCTCGGTGCTCCCAAGTCAAGCATCTCTATCAGTGGCACTCATCAAATGAGTACTCACACACAATTAGAAATTTGCCTCTTGTCTCTCTCACACACACAAACACACACACACACACCATCGACAAGAGCTCTCCACAGTGTCAAAGAGATTCTGCCTATTTTTAGCTTTATCCTGGACTAACCAGCACATATTTCCATCAAGGCACATCTTCTGTGCTCGATTTTTGGCATACGACGTGTCTATAGCTATGAAAACACAACAGAATGAATATTTCAAGATTGGCTCTCCTACAAATTGGCTAAAACTCTTTACATATTTAGTCGAATCTTAGGAGCTCACTAGTGTACTGTAGTTAATGACACATTTGAACACAGTCCTGCTCTCTGAAGCATTCAGACACATTCCTCGCTCCCCTGTCAATCAAAGCCCAATCCCAGGCCTCTGTTATATCCCAGGTATCTCGACAGCATCTAATTGACAGTTCAAATCCCTTTACTAGCTTCACACGGCTCCGAGGCAGCATGTGTTAACTTTTACCTTCTCTGGATAATTGCTATAAGTGTTATAGAGAAGAACTAGCAGGAAAGGCTGATTTTACTGCAATCCCAAATCAAGGCCCTAATATTAATGTGTGCCATGAGATAAATTGCGTCCGGAGGTTTGCTATTTTTGCACATGCTGTTTTGCACACCATATTTAAATACCTCATCAAACCTTTGCTTATTACATAAGTATAGATTTGTTTACTAGAACCCTCTTGTTCAGATTCCTAGATTTTTGCACAATGTACTGTATTATATACAGTATGCTGACTGCTCAGCATTATTTTGTATAGTGTTTTGTCTGCTTGCACACGATGCACTTTATGTGGCTAGGACTTCGCTCCTGTGCTGTTATGTGGTAAGTCCTTAGCTCTGTGTTGTTTTATGTAGCACCATTGTCCTGGAGAAACGTCATGTAATTTCACTGTGTACTGCGTCAGCTATATATGGTTGAAATGACAATAAAAGTTTCTTGACTTGACTTGAAGAAGGCTTTTGTGTATGATATTCTCTGTAAGCAGTGCTGGCTCAAGCGGGTAAGGCTCTTGGTTATTGATTGGTGGATCTGGGTTCACACCCCAGCACTGCCAAGCTGTCACTATTGGGCTCCTGAGAAAGGTCCTTAACCCTAACTGCTACAGGGGTGATGTATCATAGCTGACCCTGTGCTCTGTCCTCAACCTCCAAAAGTTGGGATATGTGAAGAAAGGAATTTCACTGTTCTGTAATGTATATATGACAAAATAAAGGTTTCTACTCTATTCCCTATTTGTCTTTGACAGATGTGGTGAGGCGCCATGATATATAAAAGCACCATGAGTCAAGAATATTACATGAATTTCAGAGTATTTGTTGTTATTTGTCAGCTTTTAGCGTCTAAGGGTGACTCAAGTGGTTAAGTCTCTGGGTTGTTGATTGGAGGATCAGGGTTTGAGTCCCAGCATTACCAAGCTGCCACTGTTGGGTCCAACAACGATAATAATTTAAACAAACAAACAAATAAATAATTATTATTTTTATTATTTCATTAAATTGTATACTTTATTATAATAATAATAATAATAATAATAATAATAATAATAATAATAATAATTATTATTATTATTATAACTATTATTATTATTATTATTATTATTATTATTATTATTATTATTATTATTATTATTACATCAGACTTTCATCACTTCAGGGCTTTTTTTTTTTTTTTTTACCCCTTATTCTGTTCAGACATTCAGGGAAAGCTCAAAGCTGCGAGTGGAAATGAGATCTATTCCAGCAGCATTTCATTAGAATTTTATTTTTTTTCTCAGGAAGATGTTTAAGGAATAACAACAAACAACAACAACAACAAAAACATTCATTAA